>NC_142383.1:14727500-14930000 GCF_059441005.1 Hippichthys cyanospilos | reverse complement strand
GTCCACTGTAGTGGACACAAATGAATAGACTGCACATCCGGGACATTTGTATATTTTTTCCTCATGATTATTTTTGTACTATTTTTAAATTTTACACCGTCCTGGTGTCTATAGCCAGTCCGTGCTTATACCGTATGTACATTTTGCTGCACGAAATCTGCCTAGCAACACGTGACACACCAACTTGTTATGACTATTTTTTTATGCTATTCTGAATCTACATTACTAGATGGGCAAAAACCTAAATGTGACATTTTACACCGATTTTTTTTTTCTTTTTTTTTAAGTGTTGTTCGTATAATTTATAACCTAAGAGCGCGCACAGTACTTTCCTGGTTGAAGTGGTTTGGCGCCCCACTAAATTTCCCCCTCCCGTTTAAAAATGCCACTGATTGACTGTAAAGTTCCACACACACACACACACACACACACACACACACACACACACACACACACACACACACACACACACATGCACACACACCCTCCAGACCTCAATGTATGTTTGAGGTAACGCGGCACAGGATGTTAACATATTAAATGTACCGCAATTATCGTGGATGTGGAATATTCCCACAGACTCTCCCGCGGTGGAACGGTTGACTTTTTGCGTCGTTTTATTTATTTTCACGCCCTTTCTTCTCCATCTTAATGTGGAATTCCAACACGCCGGCTGCTAGTTTGTGGTTGTATGTCAATGCAAATAACGTCGTCTGTCAGGTGCAGATTGGGGTTCGGGGGTTCATCCGCAGTTCAACCACTAGCATTCCACGCAATCTTTACATTTTCATTCACCCTCGCTTGCCCTTGTGTGTGCGTTTTTTTTTTTTTTTTAATCTTTGCTTTTCGCTATCTTTTTTTCCGGCCATTATTACTTTTGACAAGTACTTTACGTTCAATAGTGAGGCAGTGAAATGTCCATCCCGAGAAATACAAAATGTACAGTTTTGCCCTTTTAAATCGTCTGTTTCGGCTATGTAGACAGAATATACATGTAGCTTTAGCATACCGCTAGCATCGTGTTAGCATAGGTTAGCTTGTGGATTTTTGTTATTATATGAACATTATGGTGTTGCATTTTCATTGTTTTTGGGGTTCGTTTGACTTAAAATCTCAAAAATGAAAAATCAGCATTAAGAAAAGTCTATTACTTTTTGTCTGGAAAAGTCTGAATCCGAATTGTATGATCTATTTGTATGGTTTATGCTAATCTCCGTTAGCCCGTTTGTATCATTAGCATAGTGTTATCATAGTTAGCATAAATTGCGTCATGATCTGTTTTTGTGGTTTCATGCTAATTTCTGTTAGCCCGTTTTTTATCATTAGTGTTAGCATAGGTTAGCTACTAGAATTTTGTTATGATATGAACATGTTGCTGTCTTAAAATTTAAGAGAAATTGAGATATTTTGGTTTCTTGTGTGAGTTTTACGTGTTTTAGATGCCTTGATATGTTAGTTATATTCGATGGCATTTTTTTACATGTGAATTTATAAAATAAAATAAAATTATTTCGTTGCTTGAAATAGTGACATTGACCCTCATTGAAACATTTCTGGCCCTGTATTTACCACGGATTTTCAAACATTGGGTGCGAAAAACCCAAATTTCCCTTTAAATTCTAACGATAAACATGTTACATTACTCATAAACTGTAAACCGTAGAGGTAATTTTTGTATTTGAGATAAAAAGTAAAAAGAAAAGGAAAAAAAACCTCCCAAAATGGTGCGCAGCACTTAAACAATGACTTTTACTTCTTCCTCAAATGGAGATTTTAATTTTAAATGAGTCTAATGAATGCCTATGAAAATATCATGATGATTTTTTATGGGCAGGCTTTTTCCAAAGTAGGAGCTAAATTATTAAAGCGGATTTCATTGTCGACAAAAAATGATGGATTTTTATTTTTTTTAAAAAAAGCTTTGCGGTCGTGATGACTTTTTAGCATGCGGCACGCACATGCCGCTCCGTTTCCTTAATTTCTTCTCTCGTTCAGTCATAAAAGTCAAAGCTATAATTTCCATAGAATCTCAATTATTGTTTTTTTCTCTTGTATAGAAAATTCCAGAAGAACGTCGGCCCGCGTGCATCTGTTTGTCGGATCAGAGCGGCTAAGACCAACTTATTGCAAGCACATGTGACTTGGTGAGTGTGTGCACGGCCACAACCAATGCAACACACACACACACACACACACACACACCGTCCAAGATGGATCCCCGCCATCATTAATGCAGCCCCACGGCGAGCGCATGTCTCCACAAGTTTGCATGGGACGCAAACATCTGGCCACTTCCCATTCGTCCGACCTCCGCTCACTTAAGGGGCCGAGCGCTATTCGGCGCTTTCGGGAGAGGATGTGATGCGGCGGTTGCCGCGGCGATGAACTTCAAAGAGGTCGCGGGAAGGGGGGGGCGTCAGTCATGAGCGGGCAGAGGGCAGAACTTGGTCAATGGCGGGGGATTTGTCGCCTAATAGCCCCTCTGGGGGGACTTAAGTTCTAATTTCAGAGGTGCTGAAAGTAGGATTTTATGGAGTATGCACGTTCACATGCCTTTTTCATTAGGCGGCGTCTAATTGCGGCGATAATGGAGGAAAGGCTGCGAGTGTGACTTTAAAGATGAGCGCAAAACGCCCTTTAATCTCGTCCACTACTGTATTTCCTTCTGCTTTCGTTTAGGGTGGACCGGCCAATTATTTCAAGTATCTGAGGCCAGACCATTCCGTATCATTCGTTCCGTATCATTTACTTCCCGTCCACATTTTACACCGAGACATTTTTCACCAATAACGTTCCGCGTCATTTTTCACCAGTGACGTTCCGCATCATTTTTCAACAGTGTTGTCCCGCATCATTTCATGTTGTTCCATATCCTTCAATATAATCCAAATTATTCCATATCTTACAGTATCATTTCACATCTTACAATATCATTCCATATTATTCATTTTTTTTTTTGTTTTCTGCACATCGTTGACATCATTTCATATCATTCAATATCATTCCATATCACTCTGTTTTTCAATAATTTACGTTCAATTCCATATTTCACTAGAAATCCATTTAATTCATATTAATACATTTATTAAACTACATTTTTCACCAATAAATTGCACATCATTTTTCACCAATGCAATCCACATCATTTTATGTTGTTCCATAGTTTTCAATCATGTAATAACATTTTACATTTTCACAACTGACATTCCACGTTAATTTTTTTCCAAATTCAGTTTCATAATAGCTTTATCTTCTTTCATGTCATCCACATTATTAACCTATATACTGCATATTTTTCACCAATAACATTCCACATCATAATATACTCTTCCATATAATGTACTATTTCATATAATTTACTCTTCTTTTGCAAACATGCAATTACATTTTTTTCTGTTACGCACCTTTTACATCAATGACTTTCCTCATCATCCAACATCATTCCACATCATCTTATATTTTACATTATATAATTTAATGTCTTACCATTAGCACTTCCAACATACTGCATTCTTAGATTCCGTTCCACCTCATTCCAAAGTTTTTGTCGGATTTAATGTCAATCCATTTCATTGAATGAGTTTTAAAAAAATCATTTTTATTTTGTTCCAAAATCTCACAAATGTATCGCACATTTTTCCTGTAAATTCTTGTGGTACAATGTGCCCCAATGGCATTTTGGTTTCCTCTCACGCTAACCCCAGCCCGGCAAGGCCCCAGCCCAAACGGAGGGCCGAACAAAAAAGAAGGCGCGTTTCGATTCGCCCTCATGCATTTTCTTTACCCCCCGTTGCAATTTGTTTGGCGTCCACGATGATGTCACCGCGGTGGGCGTCCCGCGGCGCGAGTAAATCCTGCCCACGTTAATATTGACCTTCCCCTGGACTCGTCTCTCCATCAGCAATAGATTTAATGGTCACTTTCTGCGTGCTTATTCAGCAGGAGGGAGGAAAAGGAGAGCCGGGAAAACCCTCGGAGGGCCCGCAGCTTCTGAGACAAATAAGTGCAACGGAGCTAATGAGATGCGGCGAGTAAGTCGAGAGCTTGCGCGCGCATTTGTTTTGCCCGTTTGACTGACGGGTGACTCCCGCGCGTTCAGCCGGCAGAAATGCGCCTCTGAAAGGCTTGCGGTCGGACTGGTTATAGAATCCCGGCGCTCGTCAAAGTCGCTCCTCGGCTTCCTGTTGATCTTTCCGCAACTCCTCGACTTCCTCCCGCCGCTCTCCACGCCGCGCCTCTTTTGTTGCCTCTCTTTCCGAGACCCCGTCTAATCGGCCCAGTTGAAATCAATCCGGCGCAATTATTCACGGGAAATGTTTGCCTTGGCCGCCAACCAACACCAACCTCTGAAATTGGAGGGGGCTGTTGCATGCGTGTGTGTGTGTGTTTGTTGCCGGTGCAGATGTGCCGCCTAATCGCAGACGCCATCATGCAGAAACTATTCTTTTACGGCCATTTCAAAGCATCTGCCGCGAGTGTCACCGAGAGGTTAAATCAACGTTGAAATGCAGGTTGCGCGCCAGAATGGAATGAAACTGTCGAGGATTGCCCGAACAACTTCGCCTGCCAAATCGGAACAATCGGTGATACGCACCTCTTACGTATGCTCATTGAGGAGCATACATTAGATGAGGAATTTAAAAATGACATAAAATGACCTGGCGGGATAAAAAAGAAAAAAAGTAGACGTTATTTCAAAACTGAACCCTGCTCAGCAGAGCTATCGAAATTAAACGATTAATCGACAACTAATCGTCGACCGAATTACCCTAGTTTTTGTACTATAAGCTGCCCCAATATATAAGACGCACTAGCAAAAATTGAGCAAAAATAGCTGCACCGAACTCATAACATCGAAAATCCACGCCGAAAAATGGTAAATGGAAATTTTATACTTTTTTTTTCCCCTAATTTTTATTCAAAACGAGTTTTTTTTTTTTAAATTGCCTCCTTACAGCAACAGTGTCAACATATAAAAACATTGCACATAAATCATATATACATTCATACATATGTATATACTGTAAACTGCACTGGACTATAAGTCGCAGGGCTCAAATCATGAGAAAAAAGTTGTGGCGTCAAGTCCAAAAAATACGGTGATTTCAGAAGAGTAAGAATGTTAAATTTCTGGAAGATAGCGGAACTATCAATGATTGAAAATAGTAACTTTACAATTAAAAAAACAAACAAAAAACTCCATACATCTGCTCCTGGCCCCGCGATTTTGGTAAGTTTTAGAACCCTTTGTGGCCCTAGGGTTAAAAAAAAAAAAAAGTATGTATTTTTTGCTGAACCCTGCTAGCTTGTGCTGTCAAAACGATTAATCGATGACTAATCAAATTTGATTAATGATTAATCAAATTAATCAATGACTGTTTCATAAACAAGTAAAAGCAGTTGTTTAGCTTAAAATAGTTCCGGTTAGACATGGTTATGTTGTATTTAGCGTAAATTCCGGACTGTAAGCCGCTACTTTTGTCTCGTGCTGTGAACCCTGTGTCTAGTGTGGCGTATCTACAGTTTTTCATTTATTTATTTTTTTAACTAGCGTGATATTACGTAGTGACAGCCCTCCAGCTAACTAGCAATAAGAAATGAATTGCTTCATTCCATTCCACGTTTTTGCATCATTGACTTGTTCCTTGATGGCGGCGCAAGTGAAAACAGAGCTAACGGCTCCTTATTCTGATGCTTTCTGGGAAGGTATTGATTTTAGCCAATTGCAGTAACTAATTAGGCGTTGCGCAGAAAAACCTGGAAAAGAAAGTGTACGGTTTCATGCTTCTGAAAGAACAACACTAGGTAAACTGAAACATTATAGCCCGGCCAAGCACCCTGCACATATATTTTATGTAAACAAGAGTTAAGGCAATAAATCACGTCTCAATTGATTCACTCTTTGCCCGTAAAAGGGCAAATAACCGTATTGGATAACTTCAGTTGAAATGGTGTCACCAGTGCGATGTTTCACAATCTATGAGGAAATGTAATGAAATATAAAGCTTACATATCCTCCTGAGACCCAGACTATTCATTTGTGTCCATTATTGTGTCCATATTGTCTCAGAAACACAGTTAAAATAATTGTACTCCTACCAAACACATGGCGTCAATGAAAGGGCCAAAATGTCCTCTCTCGAGGACCCGAGGACTTAATAGGTTAGCTCGAAATATTCCAGTAATATCGACCATAAACAAATGTTTGCTACAGAGGACACAAATTAAAATTTTAAAAATGGTTGGACATGACCCTGGTTCATATTGACCCAGGAAGTTATTCCAAAGAAAGATACGTAACACACTAGGATACATGAAGTATTTGTCACGTGAGTTTTGGACACCTTTGGATGAATGCACACACCTCCGGGTCATATTGACCCAGAGACATTGTTGCTCTTCCTGAGAAAAGAACATTTATCACTGTTTAAAATGAAATACTGGATTTGGATTCTAGACATTTCGGACACTGTATAAGACCCGGGTCAAAGTGACCCACGGAAATTATTGCTGTTTCTCCGGGTTAAACTGACCCAGGATGTTATCTCTATTCCAGAGAAACAAACGTAACAATTATACATATTGTATTGTCTTTGTTAGTTTGTGAGTTTTTGACCCCTTTTTGTTTTTTGTTTTTTTTTCACTAAATGCACACATATCCGGGTCATTTTGTCCCGAGACATTCTTGCTGTTCCTGAGAAATGACAATTAATCACTGGTTAAAACAAAATATTTGATTATAGACATTTCGAACACAAAATAAGAACCGGGTCAAAGAGACCCAGGGACATTATTGCTGTTTCTTAGAAACAATCTTTGGATAATTACACATGACCCCGGGTCACATTGACCCAGGATGTTATCACTATTCCGCAGAAACAAAGGTAACAATCAACTAAACATGAAGTTTTGCCTTTGTTACGTGAGTTTTTAACACTTTTGGATGAATGCACACACGTCCGGGTCATATTGACCCAGAGACATTTTTGCTGTTTTTGAGAATTGAACACTGATCAGTGGTTAAAATAAAATATTGCATTTGGATGAAACACATTTTAGACACTAAATAAGCCCCGGGTCAAAGTGACCCGGGGACATTATTGACGCAAACAATAACAGAAGGGGCTTTTTGGGGAAAATTTTCTGTCTCAAAAGTAGAAGTGGTATCGTTATCGGTATCATTCTATTTCTGGCTATCTTCTCCACGCATATTCAGTTGAAAAAGTCCACCCCGATTTTCAAATGCCCAACAGCAAAGAGCGTACTTATGGTTTCCCTTGTCCAACATGCTTCCAAGAGGTGAAGCAAGCGTGTTGAGAGCAAGTGGGCGAAGATGTGTATCCATGCGAGCGTTGCTGCACTTGTATACTAATGAGTGTGTGTAGTCTTGTGTCTGGCCAGCCATGGCCACATCTGTTTGTCATGTTTGCACTTAAGCGCCTGCAGGAGCCACCATTCTAAGTGGAGACAGTCCCCTCTCCCAGTCTCTCCCTTTCCTCCTAATTACATTTGTTCGTTAATCCATTTTCTGCCCTCTTCTACCCTTCTCTTGTTTACGTTCTCGCTCCGCTGGGCTTTGGCCTCCTCCGACCGGCAGACAGTGACCTTTAAGGGGATGCCAAAAGACCGTGTGTTAAGACGGTGTCGCCCCCCCTCCCCGTCTTTCGGTTTCGCGGCCTCGCACGCATACGCGCACCTACTCGGTCCCATCGTGGCCCCTCAGTATCCCCTCAGGCCATCTGCGTCCGAGAAGCTAATGGAGTTAGCCTAATGTCTGCGCAGCGCCAGTCGTAAAACTGATTTGAGGCTGAAGGCTTGGTGCCGAGACCACCACTCTGCTTCCGCAAAAAAAAAAAAAAAGCCAGGGGAGTGAGATGTTAGAGAGTGTCTCGGAGCGGAGGAGCTTGGCGTAACTACGGCAACTGCGGACAATCTAATTGGTATTGACATCCTCGTCTCGGAGGAAATTTGACATCTAAGGGCAAATCATTCTATTTAGTCGCCTGAATAGTCTCCGAGGCGGGGCGGGAGGAGCGCAATCGCGCCGCGCCGTTGTCCCGGCCCTCGCGTCTGCTACTGCTACAATCGATCCTAATCCGATCGGGAGGGGGAGGCAGAGGAGGAGCGGCGGCGTCGGGCACGGGAGTTCAAAAAAAACAAAAAAACGGGGAAAATCAAAAGGTCTGCCGGGATCATATTTAACAAGAGCGAGTACAATCGGGGCGGCGGTCCGTAATGCACTTGCGTTGTGCTTAATGTATAGAAAAGCTCGGGCTCGGTAATGCTTCCGCAGCCAAGGTGGCTGGGCTTCAAAGAAATGTGCTTGCTCCAGCTAAAAGACCGCCAAAGACCTTGATTCTGTTAGAGCATCAAATATGGCTCCCACTCAGGACACACACACTGATTTTATTATCCTCGCTCCCCTGAGAAACTCATCTCATCCTCCTTCTTCTTTGAGTGACTGGCCGTCAATGGGGACCAGTCAAGTGCTGCTGTCCATCAAGGGTGCGACGCGTCTTTTTTTTTTTTTTCGAACATTTTACTTACTCCGATGACCCCGGTGGTATATGGCCATTAAAGTGCAGGAAGTTCAAAGTGTAAACTTTTTCTTTCCCCAGCTCCATCAAACTGTGGCAAATCGGAATTTGAGGTTAGTCTATTACAGTTTACCCCCTAATCAAGCTCAGTCATTAATTTACTGTTTTACACATTCACTGCCAGTGACGGATATACACGGCAAATATTATTTTTTTCATTTTTCTTTGTTAATCATTCTTCTTGTCACAATACAAAATTTGATATTAGTCTACAGTTAAACCCCTAATCAAGCTCAACAGCTTATAAAGTGTTGTGAGATGAAATATGAACTCATTCAATGCCATTGACGGATATACACGTCAAATATTAATCTTGAAAACTTTTCTTGCATTGAATGAGTTAATCATTCTACTGGCATATCTCGAAGGATAAAAATGCGTTACTCGCTTATCAATAACTGGCTTGAGCTGCCATTTTGAAAAAAAAAAAAACATTTAAAAACTTAAGTGCTAATGACGGCCATAGACGTCAAAGGTCTGTTTTGACTGGACTTGCAGTAAATGATTTAACCATTTGTCACTATATGTCGCTGGTATATGTCGTAGAATAAAAATGAATTACTTGCAAAAAATAACTGGCTTAATCTGCCATTTTATTAAAGATTTAAACACTTGTTTACGCCCAATGACAGATATAGACGTCAAATGTCTGTTTTCTAGGCTTGCATTCTACTTGTCACATGGCTGGAATATGTCGAAGGATAAAGATGCATTACTTGAAGTAAACAATTGACTTAATCTGCCATTTTGTAGTTTTTGGGTCATGTTTCGTGACCCAAATGTGTCTGAAATTCTTACAATCCACATTTAGTTTTGTTTTAACAGGGACTTATGTTCATCTTTCAAGAACACCAATCGTTTTTCCTGATCTTAAAATAATCTAAGACCGCATTACCTCGCTTGGCATGAACACATCCACTTCTCTGTGGCTGGTTTTCAAGTCCCGCCTCCTCTTTTGTGCTAAAGTAATTAAAAAAAAAAAACAGGTTGTGTTTGTCACCGTCGAGGAACTACAGCATATCATTATAAAATAACTACTGTGTTTTTCTTCAATACGGCCGCCCCTCTAATTGATACCGTGCTTCCACGAGTTGCCAGGTGTGTCATCTACTTAACACAAATAAACACCTCAAACAGACACCTCCTTTGTCCCGGTGAGTCATTAGAATTATCTAGCTTCATTCAAGCTTTTGTTCACGTGCATATGTTCAAGACAGAGAGCATTTGACCGTTGTTGCTAACCAAACCAGCAGCACATGCAGAGGATACAGATATACCATTAATATGAGTTTTTATATATATATATACTGTATATATATATATATATATATATATATATATATATATATATATATATATATATATATATATATATATATATATATATATATATATCGGGAAAAATGAGCCTTCTTTAATTACGTTGTTAACTTTGCTCCTATGTTGTGGTTCAAACTGACCAATTTGAAAGTTAATGTTGAATGTAGTTTTGAGTATGATCAACATAATCTATTTAAAATAGCATTTTTATGTTTTTGATTTTGGCAAGTTTTGGCAAGCAAACCCAAGGTCAGAATGACCCAAGAATTTTCCTGTTTCTGAGCGGGGTGAAAAAAAAAAAAAGAATCAAGTTTTTGAATTATTTGGATTATGATACATGGCGCTGGGGCTGGGTCATTTTGACCCGATGTATTTAGGATGTTTTTGATAAATGAACATAAGTCACTGGTTAAAACAAAATATTGGATCTGAAGTTTACACATTTTTGACAAATTCGGGCGACTTAATATGTCCCGGGTCAAAATGACCCATGGACTCTATTGTTGTTTCTTGCTGACAAACACAACAGGAGGGTTCACATTTTCTATTTGGATTAACATGTTTCAGTTTACTGCATATTTCCACCAATATTTTGCTTTTTTTAAGAAATCCACATTTTAGGATTTTGTTGTTGTAAATAATCAGAAGTTGTCGCCAAACTTTTGACTGGTACTTTAAATAGCGCTAACTTGTGATATCTTATTGACGGTCAAGACGACACTTAAATCCATCTGGAATAATAATGGTTAATTTGTCCTTTCAGTATCAGGGAAGTTATTTTATCCGGCGTACGCTTTCATATTAATTTGAGTGAGACGTTCGATGGCTACAGTGAGGGCGTGGTTAACGACTGTCTTGAAGGCACGAGCGCAAGCCTTTAATAAGGAGATAATAACGCAGTCTGTGTCACTAATCAAATCCAAGTTGATTTCATTTAGCTGCTCTTTTCAAAGCGGAACAAACAAGGCGTGTTTGTGAGTTTGAGCGCGCCTTTGCATGCTTTGCGGGTGGCTAACCGTGCGTGCGCAGGGGTGCATGTGTGCAAGTATGTGATGAGGGTGTACAGAGGAGCTGATGGCTGCAGATATGTGTCCCAGACACTTAAGTCATAAAAGTGTGTCTCGGAGCCCCATGGCTGCGCAGGCCCTGGTGCCTGATGTTATCACGCTGAAACAGTGGCCACTCTATCAGGACAGCAGAGTACAGAGGCATTCCAGCGACACTGCTTGGGGGGGGGGGGGGGGTGAGAGATGGAGTCTTGGATGGATGCGCTTAGGCAGAAGGACTCGAGCGGGAAACTATTGGAGCCTTCACTCAGAGCAGTCGCTGGCAGTTTTTAGTTTACATGCTTGATTTTCTTCGATTTTTTTTTTTTGTTTTTTTTTTTTTCTGGACGGGGCGCAAACAATGACATTTTAATTTTTTTCCCCCCCAATCTTTTGATTGAGTATATTTATGACAAAAATTGGCAAAAAAATTCCGCCAATGAACTTGATTTGTAACATGATAAATATAGGCCAATCGTGTTGCTTTAAGAATAGAATAGCCCTTTATTGTCATTTAACATCAAGTGCATAATGAAATTACAGCATCTCCCTGTTTTGTTGCAAAAGACAAAATACAATACAAAAATATAATGCAAAAATATAAAAAAAAAGTATAAAAGAAAAATAGAATTTAAAATAAAAGGTGCAGTGGCATTATTATATACATATATTCGTAGGGTTAGGGTATGGGAATATGAGTGTATTATATTATTTAATTTATATTGCACATGTTTTGTGATGTGTGAAATTGCACAGGGTTATATTGTTATGTTGTACAGTGGTTATCTTTCACAGATGGTGTGGGTTAAGGAGAAGAAACTGTTTTTCAGTTTGTCAGTCGTTGCTTTTTTGGATTTGTAGCGCCTCCCAGAAATGCTAGTATAAAGTGAAAAATACAAAACATTTGAACAAAAATGGTGGAGCAACACATGTAAACCGTCAGACAGACGGACAGACTTGAGTAGGAAACAATTGAATCTTTTACTAAGAGCAGTCCTGGGCGGTTTTTAGTACGTATGTTTCAATTCTGGATTTTCTTTTTTAGGGGAGTCGGGCAAATAACTTGTCATTCAGCAATTTTTTTTCGACTTGCAAAAAAAATAAAGATGAGCACTCAATGTAGGCAAACAATGTTGCTTTAAAAATGGTGGTATCAGGTCAAAAATAGATACGGTTGAACACAAATGGTGGAGCAACACATGCAGACAGTCGATCGTCTTTATCTACACAAGCGGTGTTAGTCAGGCAAAGAAATTTTGTGAGTGCGCGAGACTTTTGAGAAGCGGAGGCGAGCCTGACAGGTTACATCTTCAGTAGCAAACCAGTAGCACCTCACCCTAGCGTGTCGTCTGTGCAAAGGGGTCAAAGGTCTCATGACAGAGATGAGTTGGGCGCGGGGAGGGGGGAGCGGGGGTACGGTTTTCGATCAGCACCCCTCCGCATGCCGGCGATTGTCTCTGGCCCGGATTAGTTTTTGTATCCTGTTACAGGCGTTTGATTCCCGTGGAGTTGGGTTCGGCATGGCGCTGAGGGGCCAGCGGGGCCGCTGAGAGCCCGCTGATTTATGTCTCGCTGAGTGAGAGAAGCAGGTTCATGTTGGAGGTCTCCGGGCAGGCTTATGTGTGTATGTGTGCGTTGGTGTGCAAATGTGTGTCCATCTCAGGCACCCCAAGCCAAAGCTCGCGGCAGGGTGCCATGCGGCCGCGTTTGTTTGACTTGCGCGCATGCCTTGGAGGCTTTCGCCGCGCTTTAAAATAATGACAATGAGGCGGGGTTTCCCGTCGGAGGGCCGTGCTGATTGGGTGACGGGATTTTGAGAGATGGACAGCTCCCATTTTGCTTAATTCTTTGATGAATCGATCAGGGAGACGTTGACAGGCATGTGATATTTATTCGCACATAAGGTGACGCATATTTTTCTTCCCCTGCAATTGTTTGTTTCACACCAAAGATAAAGCAACACTTATTTTTGTGACTACTATTTGGGAAGGCTTGTGTATGTATGATTTACATTTTATTTTTGAATTAGTTAAATATATTGATGATAAACCAGGTTCATGAAAAAAACTAACTGATGTAAAGAACTGACTAACTAACTGACTGATGTGAAGAACTAACTAACTGACTGACTGACTGACTGACTGACTGACTAACCAACCAATATGAAGAACTAACAAACTAACTAACTGACACTGATGTGAAGAACTAACTAACTAACTAACTAACTAACTAACTAACTAACTAACTAACTAACTAACTAACTAACTAACTAACTAACTAACTAACTAACTAACTAACCAACCAATATTAAGAAGTAACTGACACTGATGTGAAGAACTAACTAACTAACTAACTAACTGACACTGATGTGAAGAACTAACTAACTGACTAACTAACTAACCAACCAATATGAAGAACTAACTCACTAACTGACACTGATGTGAAGAACTAACTAACTAACTAACTAACTAACTAACTAACTAACTAACTAACTAACTAACTAACTAACTAACTAACCAATATGAATTACAGACCGACTGACTGACTGACTGACTAACTAACCAATATGAATTACTGACTAACCAACTAATCAATAAAACAACTAACTAATATGAAGAACTGACTGATTAGCTATCATGAGTAACTGCGTGAATGACTAACCAACAAATCAACAAAATAATTTATCAGTAAATCAATAAAGCTACTTTTTTTTTGTTTTTAATTTTGTCGTGAAACTTCCAACACCTATTTTTATACACAGAATAACAAGGCATAAAAACAGAGCATACGAAAATGCACAGATAACTAATTAATTCAAATTATACATTTAAAAAAAAATCAAACTCAAGATGGTCGGAATTTGGTTCTATAGCGCGTGTAAATGTGTAACATGTTTTTTCCTAAGTTGAGTGTTTGTAGCATTTCTGCAGGCCAGAGTAACATTGTGTTAATGGGAAAAAAAATTGCTCTCACAAAAAGTGAACGTCAAAGCAAAAATACATAATTAGCAGCGAAATCTCAAGAACACTTTTTCAGTCCTTTACTCTAAAAGCATTTTTTTAAGCTTTCTTGTATTTTTAAATCTTGGGCCACTAATGTCTTTTTGGGTGGGGTGGGGGTTACCCATTACCCAAACTATTTTCCTTTTTATTTTTTTGTATTAGCCTTGCCATTTTTCCACAGAACAAGCGGTTTGAGAGATATTCAATACACATGTATATCAATTTGCTGTGTGTACACAGGGTTTCAAACCGTGATGTGAAACACATTTGAAACTGGATCGGATCCAGATTAATGCCAGTATAAATCACACGAAGACATCTCAATTAACTATCGCCATCACTGTCAAATATCATCGACTCAGCTGATCGTTTGTTGTCCTTGGCGCGGATCTTTTTCCGTTTTTTTCCCCCTTGGTCCCAAAACAAAGCGTCTTTTCGATGTCAACACTATTTTTCTTTCAAATAATTTTCAATGAAAGTTGATCCATACCCAGAGAATCAATGACTTAATGTAGCGCGTTTTTTTTTTTTTTTTTTAAATGCTTCAGTATCCATCTTCCTTTTGAAATATGATGTGGCGATGATGGAGCCGCGTATATTCTCGACGGTGCATTTTGGACATTTTTCAAAACCGGAACATCTGTCCGCGGGCCTGCCCAGCCATCTGGATGCGACGGCACGGGCAGGAGATGTTAATGCACTTGGTGATGAGAAAGGAGAACAACACCTTTGACCTTCGCTAGCCTTTGACCTCCGGAGCTACTGACGCTATGGGTTTCCTATATCGGGCATATGCCGAGCGGGACCGACGCGTTAAAAGAAATTCTTCATTTGCCGCACGCCGTTTATACAGCCTCGGCCGTGTTGTAAACGGGCCGGGCTATAGGACGATAGATATTTACTTGGCGGGCTTTCTATTTGATTAGCGCAAGAAAAATTGACGTGCAGATCCGATCTGGTGTTATACGTACGTCTTGTTATCGATGCTAACGGAAAATGCTATCGTTTTGCTAATGTTTTTGTGAGTTTTAATGGTATGAAAAAAGGGGAAAGAGTTATCATCGTCACAGGAACAAAATGTTTTTCGTATGCATTTTTGTCAATGATACGAAAAATACAAATATTTTGTGGACCCCGAAGTTGCATTTCCGACGGCAACCACTTGGAAAAGGTGATAGATTCGTCCCCCTCCCCTCAGGGATGGCAGTCCACGGCCAATGACTGATCGCTTTTCCACGCTGAGATTCAATTACAAATTGGAGTGCACCTCACCTTTGACCTCTTCTTCCTGTATCTCCTTGTCACGGGAAGCGGCTCGGAGTATATTTATGACAAAAATCGGCAAAATAATTCCGCCAATGAGCTTGATTTGATTTGATTGGAAGATGAATGAGTTTTATTGTCATATGTATCGTAATACCACACAATGAAATTCTTTTTCTGTTCACTTCCCCGATCGGACTGCATCCATAACCGAGCAAATAATGAAGTAGGCAATTAAAAAAAAGCAGAAAAACAAAAAACTAAACATAGCTAATGATTGGACGGGTGGATGGATGGGTAGATTAATGGATGGATATGGCTAATAAGTGGATGTATGATAATATGGCTGACGTATGGATGGTTGCATCTAATGACTGCATATAAGATGATATAGCTGATGGATGGATGCATATGACTAATGAAAAGATGAGAGCTTACTGCATCTTCCTCATGGCGTTCTAATATCTACCGCAAATGTTAAGGCCACCCCTTAGCATATCAATGGTAATTTCCTTTATATGATACCATTAAGCTACTATGTGTTTCTTAAAGCAATTTTGTTAAGCAGTTTTACATGCAAATAATGTGGCCTTACGAAATATGTCATTTTGTTTTTGTGACGTTTCTCTTCTCGGTTAGCATCTACGTTATTTGTGTACGAGTTGCTTATTTGCTAGCGACAACGGAGGAATGTACTTTTAAATGTGTTCTGGTCATAATTTTAAAAATGACATAAAGGATAAAGTTTGTTGTCGTAAGGATGATCCAGCAGGTCCTTTGAGAACGTAGCGCTGTTAGCTAAATGACCACATGACAACGATAAATAAAACCGTACACGTCAATTAACGAGACTCCTTCCGCTTTTTGCCCGCGCGGAGCCACTGGCCAAAAGTCCCAGGATGCATTTCCTGTCACGTGACCACTTCCGTGCGCGCTAAACATTGACCTTGCGACCTCCGCTCGTGACCCTTGATCCGTGATGTTGACCCCTCGCGCGGGAGGATGGTTCTCTTGTATATCTCCGCCGGCCGTCTCCATTGACTACCTGCCAGGCACCTGCTCTGAGAAATGAAGCCGGGGCCAATACCTCTCTGGGGAGCCCTTTCGGGGGCCGGGCGGACAACGCGGCTCCGGCCCCCTTGCATGTGAATGGGCTTTGAGTGGTCCTGGTAAACCAATCTCCCTAATTATCTATTGAAAGAACATTCTTTTTCCTCGCCCCGTCATTACCTTGATGTCCATTGGCTGAACGTCCGTGAAGGGCGCGACGGGAGGCGGAGGAAGTAGCGGGGGATCAAATCATCACGCGTGCAGTCCAGAAGACACAAAAACCAGCGAGTCTTCCCATTTTCATTAAGGTTAATTGTGGGTCAAAGGGAGCAGATTTGCGATATAAATCCACAATACGGCTCGCGGGTCAAGGCAGTGAGGAGATATTAAACATGAGGATGTGGCCTTCGGCTGCAATAATGACCCGTGTCAGGTCATGTGATCACTTTGCCCCCAAATGCATCATATCATTGAGCGCACCCAACCTGTTTGAATTCTTCGCGTTTTAGTTCGCCCGCCCGTCTGTCTGTCTGTGCAGGTGGATGTATATGTATGTATCTCTCTCTCT
Source organism: Hippichthys cyanospilos (assembly GCF_059441005.1). Lineage (NCBI taxonomy): Eukaryota > Metazoa > Chordata > Actinopteri > Syngnathiformes > Syngnathidae > Hippichthys > Hippichthys cyanospilos. Next base: position 14,913,154 of record NC_142383.1, on the reverse strand, counting down.
CTCTCTCTCTCTCTCTCTCTCTCTCTCTCTCTCTCTATATATATATATATATATATATATATATATATATATATATATATATATATATATATATATATATATATATATATATATATATATAGATATGTATAAATGGCCCTTTTACATGAAGGTATTCATAGCTATTATGTTTTTTGCTGTTCACAAATACGTCCATAGCTTTGTAATAGCTCAAACTTAGACTAAAACATATAAAATAATAATTATCCTAATCTCCACCCGTTTTTCTGACTTTTCTTGTCATTTTAGACCAAATTTTCTTTTGAGCGTTTATTTTTTTTCACCATTTACAATTCTAACTTTGAGGCCGTTGCATCCGTTGTTCCTCTAAAATTTCACATTAATTTTTTCTGAGTATTGTACTTTTGCTGCCCAGATTGGAGTTGTCAACAATGGGGGGAAAATGGCTTTTGCAAGAAGACTTGAAAGCAAAAATACCTCCAATTAGCAACCTAACGTAAAAACATCTTTTTGAGTAATAATTTCTAAGAGCTGTTTTTCGATCATGAAATAACATACGCTATGTTTTCTTCTTTTGCCTTCAAGGGGAAAAGAGCCTCTTGAAAGGCAGCACCTTTCGGCCCGCTAATGGCTCGGAGGGGCCGAATGTCCTCCGCGTGCGCGCCCGTTAACCGTATTTCAAGAAGCACGCCGGGTCAAGAGCGAGCAGATAGCGTCTTAAGAAGAAAATCGAGGGGCCCGTTCTCGCCAAGCACACTCAACGCTCGCTCGCATGCTTTCGCCGTGTAGCACACCAGATAAGAACGGAACAAAGTTACTTTGAAACTAAATTTAGTTGCTAACAAGCTCTCCAGCCTTTAATGTTTGCGCCTGTTTGTTTTTATTACCATTTGTGGTTCCCTTAACGAATCAAAATGAGTATAAATCCGTGTTCTGATTTATACGTAAAAATGAACAGGAACAAACTAGCATGGTAGATAGAACTTTATCATTGAAGATCAGTGTTTTCATAACAGGAATTCAATACGATATAATAGAAAGTGAGAATTTGTTACAAAATACATTATTTTTGTTTGAGGATAACTGCCACGAACGTGCAAAGACTGAAAACTATTTATGTACGCCACCACAGAGGAAGGGAGACGTTTGAATGCTCCAGCATGACACTTAGCGTGATTTCCGCACTATAAGGCGCACCTAAAAGCCTTCATTTTTTCTGAAAAAGCTGATGGCGCGCCTTATAATCAGGTGCGCCTTATATATGGATCAATATTGAGATTGGGATTCGTAGATGGTGAATGAACTGATAAAGTAAGCTTTACCTGTTTACAGTTGATCAAGGTTGGTCATATTGACATTAAGTTATGATGCTATTGAGAGTTTAGAGTTATTATTTGAGTTATTATTGTTATTACTTTGAGTATTACTATATTGTGATTGAAAAAGTTGTAAAATGTCATTAATTGAGGGTGCGCCTTATATGTGGAAAAAGTTTTCCAATATGTCATTAATTGAGGGTGCGCCTTATAATCCGGTGCGCCTTATAGCGTGGGGAATACGGTAATAGTTTTTTTAAATTATTTTTAAAGATGTTCCATTCCGCTAGAATCTCGCGGCTTCCACCAGCAGTGTCAAAACCGTTCCCGCTTTCCACATCATAAAAATGTTCGTACAACATCCCGCAGTCACGGTTTATCCCCATTTCCCTTCTGACATGCACTCGCGACCCCCGATCTCGTCGCCACGCTTCAAGTGACTCGTGATGTGACGACGTTCGCAGCAGCGGCGTCCCGGTTCGCAGCCTCGGCGTGCTTCCTGTCAGGAACAATAAACGGCTCGCTGCTCTTCCTCTGACCCGAGCCTGTGGGCCTGGTCATCTTCGGCCCAACACCAGACAGTGTAACATCGCAGCTCTTGAGCAGAGTCGGGTCCTATGAAAAATTTAATTCTACACACACATATATATATATATATATATATATATATATATATATATATATATATATATATATATATATATATATATATATATATATATATATAAAATTTGTGGTAGCTCGAAGTACGAAATTTTTTTGTACGGCATCTTTTCATATGGTGATTTTTTTCGTATCTTGAATCTAGTTTCTCATGGAAATCGTCCAATTCGTGCAATTTGAGCAAAAATATGGACCCATACCTTTTGAGTCAACATCAGCAAGTATTAGCACAGGAGGAGAGTAAATGGCAGAAAATATTACAGCATGAATTAAACTGACGAAAACAACATGAAGTAAACGACAGAAACAAATGCTAGCTACAGCTTCTTAAAGTTCGTAAATGGCAGAAAATGTCATTTCAGAGGGAATCTCTTCTACAGTAGATAATATTTCTTCACAGCCGGACCGAAATACAGGTTTTCTCAGTCTACGAAAAACTGCCTCGTTATCCAAACTTCCGTGTTAGCCCTTCGCAACACTGGATGCTAAATGGTTAGCATCAGGGGAGGAGCTAATCAAAGGGAGAGCAAGACGACAAATTTTTCGTATCTCAATTTTGTTTTCGCATTATGGGTCGAAAGGTTCTTTAAATGTCGTTTTGTACAACATTCAAAATAGTCACTTCGAACAATAAAGTGTATCCAATTATTGCGCTACTGTTTTGTGTGCCTGTTTGTATCGTTCTGTTTATTTAAGTCCGAATGATTCACTAAGTGTTGGAATTCCAGACAAACTTTTTTTTTCTCCCCTTTTTCTTTTTCATCTTTCATGTCACACTCACTTCTCTTGAAGAAGGATATATTTTAAAAAAGCTTGATCCTCTCCATGCTTTGTCAGAGCCCTAATGAATCCCAGTCCTCTCGGGCAATATTTCAAGTCCTTGTATTCGGGTTGGGGGAAGGAAAAAAAAAAAAGTGGATTAAGATGAATCGGCGTGCCGCTATATTTCAGTATTCAGTGGCTAAAAAACTTCAATGCTCGTCACATTCCTGCGACTCCTTCACAATAAATGCATGGAGTAATGTATGCGTTATGTTCTCTTACATTTAGAATAATTTACAATTGTTTGTGACAGTAGCTGCATGTAATCATAATAACCAAACCCCACCCACAAGATATAATGCTGTATTGTTGCGAATTTTTGATTGGATAAACTGGAAGTGTATATATGAACAAAATACAGCAATAATAGTCAGCAGCATTGTTTGTAGCAAAAAACACAGTATACATAAATTAAGTAGTCAATAAAAAGAAGTGGATGAGCAACAACTAATTTGCAGCATTATGCATATTACTGCATAGATACAGTCATGATTATTTACAAAAAGGCAGCAATAGGCAGCTGTTTTTAATACGACTGTCGTCTCAATAAAATAATACACGAGTATATGCAAGTAAAAAGACCAGTTTTTTTTATAAAGTTTTACGAAATAGAAATTTGTCATCATAGTTTTGAAAGCCCCAATATGTATGTATGTATGTGTGTGTGTGTGTGTGTGTGTGTGTGTGTGTGTATATATATATATATATATATATATATATATATATATATATATATATATATATATATATATATATATATATATGCAAAGCAAGCAGCGTAATTTTCAGTTTTATTCTGCATTTCACGCTTCAAAACAGTAAATTTCTCAGAATTATCATGAAAAAAATGAATCGCCGATGCTTCACTCTTTTCAACATTGCGTCTTGTTTTCTCGCTCTCCTTTTACCAAGTGGTCTCCTCTTATTGACCCATACCCATATATTCAAAATGTACTTTATGTGTGCAGATTTATATATTCACATATAAACAATGTGTAGTTCAGTATTTTATATTTGGATGTCTTTTATATATGCGTACTGCATATGCATACGTGTGTTAAATTATATTTGCATTCTTATTGCGTATTTTTGTGTGTATATGTATACATACACACAGGCAATACGTATACATACTATTCCTCAAGAATTACCGTTGACGGTTCAGACCGTCGTTATGACCTCACTTTAAGCTTCAGGACAGCATCACACCAACCATGCCGGTCCTTTGACCTCCACGGGGGCTTCTTCCCAATGTTTGCGTGTCTACGCGTGTGCGCCCGGACAAAAGGTGGGGCGTGAGTGATGACACCGAGGGATGTAATCCCACTGACATCTGTTTTTAATCTGCAACATGAAAAAGTCACTCCTGTGACCCCCATACCGACAAGAAAAACCCATCCCTTGCTCCTTCACCCCAACGTCGCTCTCAAATCAAACAGCGGATCGAGTTACCTTCCACCGCAAATTTGCAATCAAACGTCCGCGAGCGCCGCGTGTATTCTCATCCTCGGGGACGGGGGGGGTGAAGACTTTTGGACCTCGCCGCCTTGTGTGAAGACAAGCGCGCGAAGGCGGGGGGACTTTCCAGCGCATGAAGACGCCTCAGTTGAAGTATTTATTCAGGAGTAATTGAGGGCGAAGCGGGCCAAAAAGCCTGGCGCGGGCGGATGAGCTCGCCGGGAGGATGTGGGTGATTGAAACATGGCCGCAATTTGTTTTAACTGGCTGTAGGAATAAGCATGGCAGAGCTCTTTAGGGCCTCGCCAGTTGTAAATCTGCAGCCTTTGCTGGAGTATTGTCGGTTCGTAACCTTTCCTCTCACTCTTGATCTCCCTCTCACTCCCTTACGCCTCCCCGGGGTACGTTTAGCCGGGGAAATGGAGCTTTTCTTCCCTTTATTTGACTTCCTTGTCACTGGCAAACTTTTTTTTTTCTTCCCCCCCTCCCACTCGGCACACACGCGCTCACTCTCCTTGACCCATGTTTTCGCAGGACCCCAAACAGTCGGCGTGGTGGGAGGACAAGGACACAACACAGAGATGCATTAGAGAAAATCACTTCCCCCCTTTTCAGCCCACTAAAGGAAGTCGTGTAATTCGTCTGCTTTCTCTCCATCCACTCCTGGATCCACATTTAAATGCATTATCTTATGGCCGCCCTCACACAAAACATGTGTTGTTCCCTCACGCGGGGTACATGTGTGTGTGTGTGTGTGTGTGTGTGTGTGTGCGTGTCCTCTATTTCAGTTTATTTATAGCAGGAGAATTACACCTTTGTTTGCTGTCTGTGTTAGAAGTTCAGTTTTATGTCAGTGTGGGAATCGCAGGAGAACAGCAAAATATGGGCCTGATTCTTTGCTAGTTTTGAAATGTTTATCTTCATTATTATGATTATGAAAATTGTACAGCTGTGAATGTTAATGAGGTTTAACATTATATATTTACAAAGTCAAAACTTTATGATTGTTAAGTCAAGTCTGCAAGCGCATTGAAGTGATCAGATAAGCTAACAGTTAGCCTAGCTTCTACTATTGCTATCTTTTCTTCTTAATCTTCACCAAATGTCCTGTAAATTTCCACGACCTCTTCCAGAAAAATTTATCAACAGCGCCAAATTTTAACCATTAAAAAAAATCCAAGGATGTAAAAAAAATGTATGAATGTAAAAAAAAAAAAAAAACACGTATATTTAGAAATGAATGATTGCAAGCGGTGTAGTTTCTATATAAGCTAACAGTTAGCGTACCTTCTACTATTTCTTCTTCTACTGCTATATTTCTTCTTGTTTGTATTTTGTACCAGTCTTTTGTGATAAGGCTGTGATAAGGCTGCAAAATCATGAAAAATCTGGCATGTCCTTTCATACATGAAACCGTGCTTCACCAAAATTTTGTTTTGTATTAAGCGGCGTTAGCCACAAGCTAGCTTGCGCGCTAGGTTCCCACTCAGCGATGGTGTGAATGCGTGTCTGTCTGATGATTTTTTTGGTCCAGTTTGCCACCGAATTCTCTTGAGGGGATGTTGAACAAGAACCAAACGCGTATCTGTTTTCCAGTCCCGTCAACAGTCTTGGATTATGCGTCGCCGCGTGACCAGTTTCTTTACTGAGCTCATGAATTTTTGATGTTTTTGGTAATAGGTGGTTTTCCTGTGTCCTCGCTAATGGTGGCCCTTAAATGACAACGCTCACCAGCTATTTCAATTATTCACAAGTGCAGCGTATATGTGTGACATACGCTAAAAACAAGCTGATTGGGTAAAAATGATCATTGTGCATGCACTGTAATACTGTGCACAAAAAGTTTCTTGTACTAGTTTTCTTGTATTAGTTTTATTACTATTACCACTAAAAGTACTTCTACTTTCACTAATTCCACTACTACTAATTTTCTTCTCCTATTACTAGTACTAATTTCAACTAATAATAATAAGGCTAATTTCTACTCCTACTGCTAAAAGTTCTTTCAGTACTACTACTAATATTTTTTTTCTTTTTCTACTATTACTAGTACTAATTTCTTCTTCTAGTAGTACTACTAGTAGCATTACAAGTATTACTGTCACAATGATTAGTACTCATATAATTTATAATTCTACAACTAGTACCAATTTCTTCTACTACCATCACTATTAGTACTTATTTTCCTATTACTATTAATGCTAATTTCTTCTATTGCTACTAGTTATTCCTCTTAGTTTACTACCACAACAAAACAAGTAATACTCAGACTAATTTTTTCTACTACTTCTGGTACAAGTTTTTTTTTTTTTCTGCTACATCTACTACTACATCATTAACCACCAATATCTGGAGTACTAATTTCTTCTTCTGAAATGTATTTTTATCCTGGACAGAAAAAAGGCAGAAATAAGCGAATTATACTCATTATCACATTGTTTTAATTCCATAACACTATATTTGCATTGTATTGTGTCGAATGATTTAAACATGTTAAAACACACAGAAAACATGGTAGAGTATTCATTTAAAAAAAAAAAAATCACATGAATGACGGATCAATTCCCACAAGTTTGCCTGAAGGCCTCACCTTATGGCGCACTTTTCTTTTTTCCATCAGATCCGACGATCCCTTCCTCCCAGCGGAGTTGTGAGCGAGCGGAGAAGCGGCGAGCGGCCGGCCGGCCTGCGCGTTCCACACGGCTGCATCCCAAAGAGCTGCGGGTCAGTACTCCGAGGTTTACTCAGGGGGGACCAAGGTGTTAATGCTACATGCTTTAAAAGGCTACGAGATGTCTTCACTTCACCTCTGAACGGCACCGCGGGTAAAAGCTGGAACTAATCTGAGAGAGTGGAGTGACGGAAAAACTAATTGGTGAATGGATTCGGAGCACTGGCTTGAATTGGTTGGCAACCCGTCATTGAAAAAAAAAGGAGTTTATATCTGTAAGGTTATTTGTCAAAGTTTACAAATAAGATTATATTCGAAAAGAACATTTCTGAACACGGGATCTTCTGGCCGTGTCTGAAGTTCTGGCCCGTGTTTTCTAAATATGATTTTCCGTCCCAAAAATAAACTGGATGCACGTTTCGGACGCTGAGGTCATGCGCGTTTGGTAATGAATGAAAACACATTCGCGAGCCAATCAATGTTTACAACCTTTGCGTGTTTATAAGAGATTTGTTTGAGGGGGGGGGGCGCAATAAAGTAGCTGAAGGCAATATCGCGAGCCGTGAGGGATACACGTGGAACGGGTCCAAACGCTAATGTCACCTCCGGAGAGGCCCAGCACAAATATTACACATGCCGAAGCGGCTCGGGAACAGGAGTGGCGTGTTTACGAGAGAATACGTTTGATTAAACGACAAAGCCGTTTTTTTTTTTTTTTTGGAACTAGCTAGCCAGCTAGCTCCTGCGAACATGGCGTGCACACAAACAAAAAGTCGCGCACGCACGCATACATAACGTCGCCGCCGCTCCTACAGCCGAGGGAAGTAATGAAAACAAATGGCAGAGTTCTTTTCCCGCTGGGACCCGAGGAGGAACTTAGTCATCAAGCTAATTTTATTCTTGTCTGGCCCAGAGACTCCATTTCCTCTGGGTGTTTTTACAAACGCCGGGCTGCACCACGCCATGGCCCAGTGATGGATATGAGGGCCTGATGACCGGATGGCAGATGCTGGCCCTGTAACTCAAGCTCCAAACACTCACTGATGACCCCTTGTGCAGCACCCCTATCCCCCCCCATTCCCATTACACATAATCTTTACTCAATGCCCCGCTAGGCAGGCTCACACCATATTTCTCAAATGGGTAAATATCGTTATCAACGTACATTGTAGCTGATCATTTCTGGTATCAAAATCTTGAGAATTATGCCGTAGTTTTCGGATTATGAACCGCGCGGGTATGTAAACCGCAGCAGTAAAAGTTGAACAACAACAACAAAAAATTGTTACGGATAATCCGCATGGGACTTTTAGCCGCAAGTTGTAACATATTTACGCAGAAAATGAAGTTTAAATCAATACTTCCATATTCTGCCTCCCATACTTTAGCATAGTACTCACGGATTAAAATTTGTGCCGAACGGGTTAGCTAAGTATGTTGAGCTCGGCGAAACTTATTGAACCTCCTGTTGCTGATATTTTGTTTGTATTACAATCCATATCAGAAGAAAATTAGCGCTTTTAGCATACTGCTCAAAATGTAATACTTTGGAAGATACAGTAGTACTCTTTGTTTCAAAGTGGCTGGTTTAGCAGCATTTGAGGACACTTCTCAGAGACATTTTAAGACAAAGCTAGGTGCTTTTGGTGCAGCGTGGCTTGATGTGACGCATTCGAGGACACTTCTCAAAGACATTTTAAGACAAAGCTAGGTGTTTTAGTGCAGCGTGGCTTGATATGACGCATTCGAGGACACTTCTCAAAGACATTTTAAGACAAAGCTAGTTCTTTTGGTCCAGCGTTGCTTGATATGACGCATTTGAGGACACTTAAAGACATTTTAAGACAAAGCTAGGTGCTTTTGGTGCAGCGTGGCTTGATATGACGCATTCGAGGACACTTAAAGACATTTTAAGACAAAGCTAGGTGCTTTTGGTGCAGCGTGGCTTGATGTGACGCATTCGAGGACACTTCTCAAAGACATTTTAAGACAAAGCTAGGTGTTTTAGTGCAGCGTGGCTTGATATGACACATTTGTGGACACTTCTCAAAGACATTTTAAGACAAAGCTAGGGGCTTTTGGTGCAGCGTGGCTTGATATGACGCATTTGAGGACACTTAGACATTTTAAGACAAAGCTAGTTCTTTTGGTGCAGCGTGGATTGATATGACGCATTCGAGGACACTTCTCAAAGACATTTTAAAACAAAGCTAGTTCTTTTGGTCCAGCGTGGCTTGATATGACGCATTTGAGGACACTTCTCAAAGACATTTTAAGACAAAGCTAGTTCTTTTGGTCCAGCGTGGCTTGATATGACGCATTTGAGGACACTTCTCAAAGACATTTTAAGACAAAGCTAGTTCTTTTGGTCCAGCGTGGCTTGATATGACGCATTTGAGGACACTTCTCAAAGACATTTTATTTGAGGACACTTCTCAAAGACATTTTAAGACAAAGCTAGTTCTTTTGGTGCAGCCTGGCTTGATATGACGCATTTTTGGACACTTAAAAACATTTTAAGACAAAGCTAGTTCTTTTGGCGCAGCGTGGATTCTTTCGCAAAAGGTTTTATAATAGTCGATCGCTATATCTTCGCATATTACTTGTTTCTGTTCCGTAACGCTACTCAGAAGAGCGGCGCAGAACAATGAGCCTTCCTTGATAAGTGTATGGATTAATAATGGATGGCAAAGTCCAATTTTGCCCCAAGTTGCGGTTTAAGACGAAAACGCGGGGGGAAGCGCATGTCACATTGCTTCATCGGGTTAGCCGGATTAGCCGGATCACTATTACATCTTGCCATCATCGCTCGCACCAAAGTCCCATATTGCAACATGCGCACAGATGGGAGCAGGGGACACTTGGGACACGGCGCAAAGGAAGCCAAATGGCCTCTTGTTCCCACTCTACCGTTCTCGCAGCCAGCCATGGATTATTCAGGAAGCGTACCCTTTTAAGCCGTGGCCGGCGACATTAAAGAACCTTATTGTTGTTGATTTGTTAGTACGCGACAACTTCCAGCAGAGGAGGCTGACATTAAAAAGCAATTAATATACCGGAGCGCGGCGGAAAAACGCCGTCCGCCGGGAGCGTCTTTCTCGGCGGCGTGACCCGCAAATGCGGGGAAAACACGGAAAAGATGGCTTTTAGTGTGACTTGCTCTCATCTCCGCCGACGGATGACTGACAGCTCGGAGCGAGGGGTAAACAAATGCGGTTTATGATCGGCATAATCAATGTGACATCGGCGCAGGAGGACATTTTTTTTCTTCTCCGCTTCCTTTTTATGAAGAAAGCCGCGACTTGTTCCCCTTTGCGAGATTTTTCTTGGGCTTTTACCACCCGTCAAGAGAAGCCTTAACATCATAGCGGGATCTCAGCGGCACCCACTTTAAAAGCAATCCCGCATGCATTTAGATTGCGAGCTGACAGCTCCAGCGCCGGCCTTCCTCTTTTCTTTCGGCTTTATTACCGGTAAAAAGCGCTCGCCCTTCCTTCTGTTTCTCCACTCGGCCTCATCATAAAGCGAAGAAGTCAGCCCGGAGATTAAAGGTATCTCACATTACTCCGACATGAAACGGCAGCTCAAGTAGAATTATGCGACCTGTAAAATACCAAAATAAAAGCAGGCAAGCGCCTTAATTTTTATTAACCCTTATGCACGCATCTAAAAAGGGTTTATTGGACCAAAGTGGGACCTGCTTTTGAGGGCGGGAGAACGAACATTTTTAATGAATTTTTTTTTTCTGTGAGGTTGTTTCGATGGGCGCAGGTTTTTTTTTTCCGCTCCCGATGTTCAAAACGGGAAATATAATAGCTTTTAGCTAATTTACACTACTGTGCAAAAGGCCGCCTGAAGCTTTGTTGTTTGGACATCAGTCTTCTGAGACACAGCCTATTTATTTGTGACTACCGTGGTGGACATTTGTTTTTGCTCTCCATCTTGTGATTTATTGGAGATAAGTCCGAAGTCCTAGTGTGAGGACATCCCGGCCTTTTCGATAACGTTTGGACGGCTATCTTTGCTGTCTCCCTGAGACAAAATTGACCTGACGGCATTTTTGGATGAAAACAAGGTGCTGGGCCATCCCCGTCTGATTTCAAACCAAATTTGTAGCGGTATCTCTCGATACTAGCAACTCCAGACGATTGTGTTAACATTGTTTTAATTGTAACTTTTGAAAACCGGTTCACAGTTGACCATGACCATGTCCTGTTATTGAACTTAACGCGAATCAGAGCATGATTCCAAAAAGAGTCACTTTTCTACAATTTAGACTTGGGTTGTTCCGATTAATTTGCTCTCAATTTGAAAAGTTAAATGTACTGCTCCGGTCACGGCCTTAAAAAACATTGAATTAGTTCTGCTTATATCTGAATTTGAGACCCACTGCTATGGTAACCCTTTGTAATGCATACATTTAATCACGAAATGACAGTAAGTTTACAGCAGTTTTCACAAAATTTCAATTCTGAATCTATCCTACGTGCTTACAATCACCTGCCCACGTTTTTAGAGTATTTCAAGGCTATGATAGGAAAATTGTGTAATATTGTGTAGCCTGCTTTTTAGCTTTTATAACACCACTTCCAGTACCCAAACTCTCTGTAACTTTTTTCTTTAAAGCCCTAACCTACTATCGGGCAAAAAAAAAAAAAAATACCGGTCAGTCGTAAATATAAAACGTTGAAATGAAAAACACAAAGTCCGCGCGCCTCAGCCTTAGACCGCTTTTTTGCACAGACATTGCGAGGTGTTTACCAAACAGCTTTTGGTTGCCCTTGTTGCTCTCCATCCTTTCAATGGCCTCAAGGCTAAGTAGTGGAGGAAGGCGTCACTCGTAAATAGGAACCACTCAAACCTTTCATACTTCCATTACGATAAGGGAAAAGGAAATCAATGATGGTTCTTTCCCCGCCGCAGCGGGCACGGAATACAGATGACAACAATAAACCAAGGTAAGCGTGTCCAGCTTGCGATGGAGGGCCACAAAGAATTGACTAATTATAGATTAGAAGGTACTCAGCCTTGTTTGACAAAATGGTCATGTGCACCTGAGGTTGACGCTCTGAATCCAGTGATTATGAATAAAGAAGAAAAATGGAAATTTCTCACAGCGGGGGTCATACACTTTTCTGGAACTCTTGTCTGTTGGTAAAAGAACGCTGTTAAAGAACTGTCATGTGAAAGAAAAGCACAACCGAGAGTGATGGCTGCTACGTACTATACTGGTGTTAGCATTCATGCTAACGTTACTTAGCGGTGCTTGTGCAAATGTTTCTCTTCGTTCAAAAGGTCAGACAATGAGCTCTGTTAGCATTTAGCGCAGACTGTGCTTACATTAGCGTCTTTAGCTTCTCAACATCTGACAATGAGTATCTGTGCTAACACATTCGGTATCACTGAGTTTTGTTGATGGTTCTGAAACTTTGTTTCATTACTCTTCAAATAGTGCCGAATCGCCAAGTAGCTAAGCTAATGTTGACGATGAGCTTTGTTAGCATTTAGCTCATATTTCACATTTATCAGCTTCTCAACATCTAAACTTCTCAACAGTTTTTGTTAATGGTTCCAAACTGATTTGTACATTACTTAATGTTTTCATTTTAGAGTGGAATCTCCAAGAAGCTAAGCTAATCGCTAGCTATCGGTTAGCTAAACTGAGAAGTTAATATAGCTGACCTGACTTTTTGGTCTTACAGTAAAATCCCGCACCACTGGTATTTAACACAAGTAAATTACATTTGGCAACTAAAGAAGGAGTCCACCATTAAAAAAAATAAAAATAAAATAGACTCATGTCTGCATCTTCGGTACTCCAACTGAGGTCTTTATTTGCCCTCATCCATTAACCGGATGAGGTGTTGGCTCTATGCAATCCAGGTGTCATGGTAGCAACATAATTTCTACAAGGAAAAAAAAAAAGAAAAAAACAGTTTATCATTCAAAGAGGGCCTGTTGGGGTTTATCTCTGCCGGCGCACTTTGAAGCACTTGATCCTCGCTCATGTCTGCCATTTGGGGCTCATTGTGTCATGGGGGAGGTCACTGGGAGGGCAGCATCACCGGCTGCTGCAGCTTCTTCTCCTCCTACGCCCGAACAGTCAGAGTACGGCGTCTGCGCTGCATATTCCCTAGGAGAAATAAATAAACAGGTGTGTCCATGTCGGCTTACTGGAAAACCGATTTGACCGATCAAGAACCCAGAAGGAAGTCACTTGAAAAGAAAATAACAATTCCGCAAATAACCCCAACAACAAAAACATCCGTGTCGTAGTAAATGTCCACCTGGTCCATGACCTGAAATAGAGTTTGCGTGAAAGTTACTTTGCCCACGGAACAAGACATCAAAATGTCTTGTTTATAGAAAAAGATGTCACTTAAGATAGTATGTTTTGTAATTCTTCATTTAGCTTTTTTTTTTAACGTTCACACGTGTACGTGTTTCGGGCGCAAAATTATCGCCTCTTTAGCTGTGAAATTTATTTAACCAAGTCACCATGCTGCGACAGGAGACGCTAGAACCAGCTAGCATGCAAGCTAGCAGCTTTGGGCCGAGGTCAGTTTTTATAAATAGATGCTACTAAGCTAGCATCTTTCTAAAACTTCAGCTAGCATCTTTCTAATGCTAACGTATGCCTACACATTTGAGTCGCAAAACGATGTCCTCTTAAACCATCTGATATGTAGCTCCAGCTACATGCTGGGTTGTAAGCTAAAAGATTTTAAACTAGCATCTTTCTAATGCCGACAAATCCCTATATGTAAAATAATATCCATCAAAACTGTCTGATGAATTTATTTGACCAGCTTATGCTGCGAGAAGGGGCACTAGCTATCAGCTAGCTTGCAAACTAACAGGTTTGGGCCAAGGTCACGTTTATGCAAAAATATGCTACTTAAACTTATGTCTTTAGCATCTTTCTAATGCTAACGCACACCTACAAGTTTGATTATATCCATTTGAACCATATGATAACTGGAATTTATCTCACCAGCTCTCCATGGTGCGACCAGAGGCACTAGCTAACAGCTAGCTTGCAAGCTAGCTGGTTTAGTCAACAAAGCTGGACTTTAGTCAACAAAGATTGTCAAGTGTTGTGTAACAGGAAGAGGCGTCATGGTACCCAATAAGGAACACTGAAATTGTGAAAAACAGTCAAACACTATATGTCTGAAAAAGATTAATATAATTTGAAGATATGGAATCGGAAAAAAAAATCCGACTTCACATTGCGGGGTTGTTCAGCTTCATTTTATAAATCGAGTAAGCTCACATAATGTAACATGAGGAGGCCTGTGCTTCCTCCTAGCTTAGTAAACTGCAACACCATAGAAAACCTTAAGTAAAAAAAAAAAAAAAAACGCAGATGCCGCGGTCCATCTTCAAGTATCAGCCATCCGTAGGAGTGATCAATCCCCTTCTCGGAACCCCCCTCATCATCTCCGCTTACCCCTCCAGGTCATCGGCGTGTCGTCAGCTGGCTCGAGCATATGTCCGACATCGCCGTCTGTCTGTCCGATCGGCCCGGCCCGGCCCGGCCCGCCCCCCGAAACACTGGTGTCGCCGGCCCTGTCGCTTGTGTCGGCCGGCGGCCAGCGTAAACATGTAGCCACCACTTGATATGTTTGTACGGGGATTTGGGGATGAACATTAGCGTGTTTGGAGAGCGGAACATCTGGTGGGGGGAAAAGGTTACTGTGGAGGGATACCAGCGGAGCCCGGGCCCTGTGTAGAATTCCTTCCATCAGATAAATCACCACGCTCAGCCACTGCGAGAGAGCGCAAGAAAGGGATGGGACGGAAACTCAATACTGCCTGGAAGTGTCAAAGATGAGTTCGCCTAAAATGTCCGTCTTTGCTCCCGGGCTTCCGTCTTGAGAGAATTTCATAGGTTGCAATTTTGTTCCTCCTTGAAATTTGTTCGTAAACAAAGATAAGTAATATGTGTAATATTTCTTTTAACGGTAGTTTCCAGAACTAGGGTGTTTTTTTTTTTTTTTCACGTAAATTTTAAGGCAGGATTGTGACCCCGGAAGCTTCCTGAATTTAATTTATTAGAAAAACAAAAATCAACAATATGCGCATCTAAAAAAGTTATTCCATAAACATATGCATCAAAACATTCATTGAAACTGTATTTTCGGGAGGAATAAATGACACTAATATATATATATATATATATATATATATATATATATATATATATATATATATATATATATATATATATAAACTACATGTGTATGTAAATATATAAATAAATTGATTTTTTATTATAAATTAATTAAAAATAAGTATAATAATAAAAAACATATATATATATATATATATATATATATATATATATATGTATATATATATGTATATATATATATATGTATATATTAGAGACTTGATTGAGTTTTTGCATAGATACGCAACTACAGTATAGTTTCAGTTTAATAAGTACTTTGACGTTTTTTTTTTTTTTGCTACCTAATTGAATGCGAGGGACATGCCATTCATTCTCTCCATAACTTTCACTAACAACCCAGGCTAAAGTGAGCTCCTACCCCGTTGATGACAGCGACTAGTTTCCTATTATCCATCATGGAATTTTAAGGTGATAGAAAGAGCACAATAACTTGAAAATAGCTGCGGTAGTTGCGGATATTTTCCACAAAAAATACATATATAAAAAGGAGATTTTATCAATTCTAAACAACAAATATGGCCGACTCACTACTCAGACCCCCACGGAACTAACCCTCCCCCTCCTCCTCGTCACGCTGAGGCAGCGATGAGTAAAGCGCACGTCAGGAGATGTAAGGCGTTCTCGCAAGGCCGACGAGATGAAGCTGTCAGAAAAAATGCCGTCAACGCCAACACCCGAGTATCAAGGGCACAAGTGCGGCCCTTCCTCCTCGCCGCCACGTCCTCTATCGCTTAATTACACTGCGTGTACACCGCGACTGCCATTGTCAAAAGCTTGACGCGGCACCACTGTTGGCAAGCGCCGGGCCCGCTTTTGACACGGTGCCCTCAAGACTGCGCCGGTTCAAGCCGCCTTGACGCTTCATGTGCCCGGGCGAGTTTGCTGATGCTCGCTCTCAAGGCTTCCTTTTGATGAGTTATCCTTCCGAGGTAGCGGAAATGCTCGCGCTCTGTCCTTAAGTGCAAGTCTGTTGCACGTGAAGATGGCTGGACTCCCGACGGCCGTTTTGTACGCGCCCGAAATTTCTGCTTTCATCCCTCTCAAAAGCGATTTCGCCTCCCGCAAATCTATCATCGAACGTTTTCAGCGACTCACTCTTCCCCTACTGTAGATTTAGAAGTCATAAACTACATGCAATGATGTAGTGTGAACTGTAACATATATATATATATATATATATATATATATATATATATATATATATATATATATATATATATATATATATATATATATATATATATATATTTATTTTTCTTTTTTTTTTACTTTGAGTGATATGGAAGACCCATTTCAACTCACTGACTACCATTGGCGGCTATAGACGTCAAAGATGTGTTTCAATCGGGTTGCTTGGGATTGAGTCATTAGGAATCTAACTTGTGGGATTTTGATGTGTTCTGAATGCTCTCTGTTTTTTTTAAAACAGAAGGGTTGAAAGTAACACAAATTATTGGACAATTTGACCCAAGATTCTGGTTAGTTACTGAATTTTTGAGGTTGATTTGTACAAAATGACCCTTTTTTTTTTGCGGCTTGTTACAAGTGTTTTTGATCAATATTTTGGTAATATCTAACACAACTTTTTTTTTACAATATGACAAACTGTAATTTCATTTTCACACAGCAAATGGCAAAATTACCGTGCCTGAGGTGAATAAACAGGATTTGGGGGTTGAATAATTTTTCGCAATTATTATTAAAACTGTCCTCTAAATACTGAAAGCACAGCATTACCATTAATAATAAAACGTAAACATTACTAATAATCATAAAACGTTTCAAGTTTTTCAAAATTCTGCTCATTTTTATACTTTACAAAATCATCTCACGGGCCGGATTTAGCCCACTTGCGGGACAGAACCGACCGCGGGCCGTATGTTTGACACTCCTTGCTTAGCCAAACATCCAACCTGTTTGAATGCTGTAAAAAGTAGTTGAAAGATGTTGAATGTTTTTGCTTTTAATGTTAATATGCCTTTTGGGGGTTGGTCATTTTTCTCATATTTCTGTTTCGTCACATCCAAAACAACCCGATTTTTTTTGTCATGTGATGTCACTGCTAGCGCTAATCTCAATCGATCCACTGAAATATGAATTGAAATCACATCTTTTCAAATGGAGTGACTAAGAATAAGAAAAATACATAAAGTTAAGTGCAGACATTCAAAAAAATCGACAAAATTTTGCACCGCTGCGTTTCCTTTTGGAACGGTGAGCGTCTTTGCATATGGAAACAAGTCCAGTCCCAGCGTGATTCTGCACATGGTTGTCACATTAGGACTCTTAAATCATGATTCCAAAACAGTTTTGGGATGAGTCAGTGTGCGCGCTCGGGTTTCGCTGTGCGTGCTCTCGCAAGATTTGTGTCGGAAACACACTGAAAATCTCAAGTACGTTGCTAGTCGCCAGCAACTTGAGCTCCAACCCCTGTGGACCCCAAAAACAAAAGAACATGCAGCAGAAAAACACTTTTTTTTTGGGGGGGGGGGGCACAAATCCAGAAAATCAAGTGCTTATTTACCCTTTTCACTGTTAAGAACTTTTCAACATTTCCTTAACAAGACTCCCATGCTTACCGTACGTGACCGTGACCAAACATTCTGTGATATGTCGACTATTTTTAGCGGGGAATTTTGCGGAATCATTAGGAAGTGGGAACGATGTCGTCCCGCCCCCTCGGGACCGTGGCTTTGGGCGCTGGCGTGAGAACAGTAGCTCATTCACTTTTCATTCAACAGCTGCGAGCACACGTCGCTTTTACATTTTTATATATTCTGCTAATTACGGCGGGGTGCTGAATTCTCGATGACTTAAGCGTTTTAAATCCAATTTGACCGTTAACCGTGTCACCTAATGTATGAAATCGTGTATATTAATACTGTTTGTTGAAAATGCATCAGTACAGTGTCTTTGCAGAACCTTATTTACAGCAACAACATAGTTTCGCCCTAAAAAGTAGGCTTAGCTTAATGCTAACAAACTATACATAAATATACATAAACAACATGGTGTGAGTTTTTTTGTAATATGTCAGGTTTCTAGAAAATCCAATTCATTTTACTTGTTTTTTTTGGGACCAAATACCACTAAATACTACCTCCTCTACTCCATGAGCTAGCTTGTCCATGTAGCATGAGATAAGCTATACTGCTAAATTCGTCTTTTTATGTAAACTGAAAAACCCAAATAACTTTCCACAGATATGTATGTTTTTTAAATAAAATATTGAACTATAAACATAGTTTTGAATTCAATCATTTTTAAATCTAAAATATTGCTAATTATACTTCATATTTTGTTCCGAATCTCGCTAAATGCTATCTGCTATACCACATAAGCTATCTTGACTATGTAGCCCTTCGACCTCATATATTTTATGCCTGCTAAATATTTTTGTGTGAAATCCGACAAAATATGACGAGAAGGGATAACCCTTCTTTATTATATGTTTAAAATGCTTCTGAAAACAGGCTACACTGCTATCAGCTAAGGTATACTGCTGCATTAGCCTTTTGTGTAAACTGAAAAACACAATTAAATTTCCGCAGATTTTTTCTTCTTTTACAAAATCTTAAACTATGAACATCGTTATGAAGTAATCATCAATTAATGCAATCGCCAATCATATTTCACGTTTTTCTTCTAGCTTATCTCTGAAACCACATAAACTAGCTTGACCGTCCTTCAATCTCATAGACTTTATGCTTGCTAAACTTTTTTTGCTAATTTCTCCTGGGAAAAACAATACTTTGTAATACATTTGACCAAAGAGTTTTGACAGATATATATATTTTTTATCAAAAGATATTGCATCTCTTTTTTTTGGTTCCAAATCTCTCTAAATACTCTCCTATAACATCGGCTAGCTACACATATACTGTTGCGTAAAAAAGGGATTTTTTTTCAGTAAACATTTAAACATATCTATCAAAAATATCTTATACATTTCCTCAAACAATAACTGTCAATATCATAACATATGTCACATTTCTTCAACTCAAAGTCTGACTTATTTTGCATCCCAAAAAAGCGTCTCCCATTTCACACGAGCAAAACTGCCCAATTCGACGTTGGTTACGGTTGGAAATTGCGTCAAAGTGCGCACTTCACACGAGGGCCGTCGGCAGGAAGCGTACTTCACACCGCGCTCTGACCAGGAAGTAGTTGACAGCTCCCTGTGCCCTGGCCCGCCGCTAATTTCTCCACTTCCTTCCCCCGCTAGCCTAGCTTAGCATCAATCACCGCGCTCAACTCTCAGCGCTAGCGCAAACCAATTTCCTTAATGCTGATTGCACTGTAAACTAACTCTCCGCACCAGCTCCGGCTCTTGTTCTGCAAGCCTCATTCATTCTCGCTCGCTCCATTTCCTTCCGCGGCTTCCTCTCGCCTCCGCGGAGCCAAGATTTGAGCCGCCTCGCCGGAATGGGCCAAGCTAAAAAAAGAAAAAGCCCAAACCGTCCGACGCTTCTACTTATAGCGCCGCCAATAACAAGGCATTGTCAAAAGTATTATTTGTTGACACGGCTACATTCCGCCCTGATCTCCTTTTCCTCGACAGGACGAGTCTTCGGTGTTCTGGATTGGATCTTTGAGACTTTTAGCTGACGCGACATTTGCTTTGGATTGCTGGGGTGGCCAAAGTGCGGGTTGCGGGCCACATGTGTCATTTCCCTTGTTGAATGTGGCCCACTAAGAATTTTTAGTATCAACAGTTTTGCGCTTTTTTTTTCGTATGAGCTTAGTTATTCATCTCGTCGGATTTATTCATTCAGCTAATTCAAAAGCAGCGGCTCGCAAATAATAACATAAAGAGTAAAGTGTTACCCGGTTTATCACGCGGGTTACATTTTCCAAAATCGCAGTACCTACGGAGTAGAAAATAAACTTGTTTTTGCACACAAAAAACTTTATTATACGTTTTATTGGCGTAGTGGTCCACATATGTTGTGATCGGAAAACGAAGCCTCGTGAAACATTTTTTTTTAACTCCTCTAGATGATGCTCTTGGTTTAAAAGATAAAATCTTGCACAATGAAACTGTATTGAATTTACATTGGATCGTTTATCTTTTTGGATCCTGCTATTTTGTCCAAGTTTTCAGTCTTAACAATAGGGGAAAACACAAAGAAGACACTAGGGAGCTGAAATTTCACCTAGTAGGTGACAACATGTTAACATGGCACAACTGCTTTGTTATCACACAACTAGGGGTGTGCCATCACTTGGCTAAAATGGGAGAATGATGAAGAAAATGAGCAAAAACGGGCAAAATACTACACATGGGTGAAACCAAGAGTGCCATCTAGAGGGCCTAAAAAAAATCTAGTGTTTTGTAAGGCTTCATTTTCCCATCACTACCCACATGTAGATATACACTTGAAATAAAATATGCAACATCATCAAGGGATTTACAATAACCTATTTGGAAACTCAGTTTTGATATCAACGATATACAACGTAATTTGCATATGCAGCATTTCGATCATTTTTGGGTCATTTTTTTCCGCATCATTTTCGCAATATTTCAGCTAAGGGATGGCACACTCCTGGTAGCGTGATAACTAGCGTAAGTGGTCCAGGCATGTTAAATTTTGACATGCTGTCACCATCCGGGTGAAATTTCAGCTCCCTCGCGTGTTGCCTACTCTCCTCTCGTCATTTTTGGGGACACCCAAGCCACAACTTGCGGACCGCGGGGAATCCGCGGACCCAAGCTACTCCCGTAGCGCGTGCCCATAACTCGGCTTCCCTCCGAGGCGTGAGAAATTCCTGACGCGTCTCCCAGCTCTCGGAGACGCCGCGGACGCAAGTATTTCTCACCTCCGCCGTCCTCCGGCCCCGACCCGAGCCGGAAGCCCGGAGCCGGCCGATAGCATTTCCACGTGTGCTTTCATCCGCCGTCGAAGGCCGCGGCTCCTCCCCCGCGAGCGCCCCGAGTGGCGGCGAGTAAACAGAGCTATACTTTAAATGTCTCCTAAATCATTTTAATTCGTCCTCGGCAGAGTCTTGTGGAATGTCGAATTAGAGGACGTTGTCAGCGCAGCAAGACCACAGCAGACATTCGCTCTCACCTCGACCGTGTCAAATTATGGGATGTCGTGCAACAGTCCTCTGCGACCGCGAGTGTTCGCACCACAAGGGCTTTTTTTGTTACACGCCGACGACTCCCTCCTGCTCTGTTTTTCGCATCAGTTTTCCGCCGAAACATTAGGGACACTTGTCTCAAAAATTCGACCTTTGGTGTGTGTTGTAGTTACGCACACCGGCTCAAATTAAGTTTTAATACTTGGTTGAAAAAAAAAAAAAAATATATATATATATATATATATATATATAAGTTTCTGTAGGAATAGTTTTGGTTTCATATTTGTTTTGATCATGTTTTTTGTATAATTTAATGCAAAGGCATACAGTATATACTGTACGTATGTATACTGTACATTATGGTATACATATATATATATATATATATATATATATATATATATATATATATATATATATATATATATATACATCTACACAGTATATACAGTATATATGTATGTATACATTATGGTATTCAAATGTATACATCTACACTGCATAGGTGTTTATATGTAAAATTATATATACTATTTGTGTATATATATATATATATATATATATATATATATATATATAATGTTGTATATATATTCAATATTTGTATGTATAGTACATAAATATACATACATGCAATAAATGTTAATTTTAGCATGTTGGGTAGCATGTTTTTGTTGTTGTTTTTTTTCCATTGTTCGATGTAGTTTAAATGAAGATTTTGAATGGTTTTCATAGAAACTCATTCAGTACCAGGTATATTTTTTGGCCCTTGAAAAAAAAAAATGAACAAAGAAATACAGTATATGTAATTGAACGTCTAGACTCTTTAAAGATACCTAAAAAAATTACATCTGGGATTGTATGAGTTAATTATGCAATCAGGACACTAGTTGAATACCTTATTTTTTTTTTTTTACAATTAATTTTATGGCACTTTAGCACTTTTTTTTTTTTTTTTGTCGACCGATTCTGCGGCCTGGCCCTCAAACAAGCTTTGAAGTTCAAAGCTTTGGCGATGACAAGCTGACATAGTGACTCACGAGGTGACCTAAAACAAAAACACTCTTCCCGTTTGACGTCTATGCCGCCACTTCACTTGCTCCGCCGCATTTCCCAGGTTGCGTTTATTTTACTTAGTACCTTTTTCCTTTTTTTTTTTTTTTTTTAAACCTTCTCCTCCCTCTTGTCAGGTCTTTCCCAAGACCGAGATTGATGGAGGCGGGCCCAAGGGGAAGGTAGTCCCCCACCGGGACTTCTCTCCGGCGCGCTCGACCGCGGACGCATCAGTCAACGGTACGGCCCGCTCGCGTACGCGCTTTTTGCCCGCCGCGGGACGACATACGGCGCGGCGGAGAAACCGTAGCCGCCCTCGCCGCGCTCCTAATGGCTGGTACACGGCGGTTCATGTTTCAGCCTCGCTCCGGGCCCCTGCCGCTGACATGCTGCTACATTATGTTTAGCCCGTGTTTTATTTGGCCCTCTTTGCTATGGTGTAGTGGAATAGGAAGTGGGGGGGAGGGGGGGGCTGCAGGAGGAGGGCCACTCCAAAACAAACAGTAGGAGGCCGGCCCATGCCTGGCCGCTTTACTGACTGCCGCCTTACGTGCCATCCAGGCCACAGATGGAGTCGTTTTGTCGCCCCGCGTTTGTGTGTTTTGCGCGCGCGCTGTGATTCGTAGAGTCAATCTCGACAGGTTCAAACCCAACACTGCCCGCCCCCCCGCGTTTGCCCTTCGGCCAAATCGGCAGGCTGGCGGAGCGCTCGAGGGTAGGAACCAAGTCGGAGTACTCGAGCGATTAAAAGCCCCGTAAAGTCAAACGATGGAAAAACGGTTATTCGATTAATCGACTACCGTAATTCCTCTAATAAAGGACGCGCCGGTGTATAAGATTTATTTGACAATCAAATTCTGTCGCTTTCTCACAGTGGTTCTTTTTCAATCATGTATCTTTTCAGCCAAGTACCCCGTAACCCAGTGCTTCTCAATTATAGTATTTTGCCAAGCCCCCCCAGGAAAGAAAAAAGTTTTTGATTAACTGTAAAATGTTAAAACAATACCTAAACCTGTGTCCTTTTTAACATTAACAAAAGAAAAAGCAATATAAATCAACTTTCAATGTCTGGTCATTTTTTACAGTGTGTATATGCGTTATAGCTTAGTCTAAAACTGAAAAAAGTGCATCAAAGTGCCTGAAACTAGAAAAAAAAAGACTGAAATTCATATGTTGCACTTATACACTTCACACTTAGGCCCTTTCACACTTTATTTTTTTTGGTCACACAAAAAAAAACAAAAAAAAAAAAACGGTCTGCTTTTGGGTCATATACATTATTAAAAGAAATAACTTAATTTTTAAGAAATATTTTTCCACCAAGAATATCAATATAAACTGTCAGACCTGTTCTCAAAAATAAATAAATACCTATTTGTCCACAGAAAAATGTTAAACTTAAAGAGTCCCGTTTTGGGGTTACAGTAGCGATCTCTTCACAAAAATAAATCTTCAACTTTATTATTAATATATTATTATTATTATTATTAATATATGTCCACCCCCCCATAAAATAAAATAAAATAAATAATAAAATAATAATAATAAAAATAAAAATAAAGTGTCATAAAAGAAATAATTATAAATAAACATTTCTCCCAAAAAATATGATTATTGACACAATTTTCCAGCAGACGCCCCAGAAAAAAAAAAAAAAAGGTACATATATATATTCTGGAGTTGTTGAATAAAATACGCTGAGAGCTACCACTACAATTGTATTTTCCAATTTTATTGAACGAGACATGGGATGGACTGTAGTCTCCATTGTGTTCCAGTAGCCTTCCAGTATGCGGATGTACCGTAGACGCCTTTCCAAAAAGGCGGCGCTCGGCGTCGGCCCGGCACGTATCCAGTTGTCGCGCGTTTGAAATAGTCGAGATCTCCGCCGCTTCTCGTCTGGGGCGGCCGGGACCGTGCGGCGGCGACATAGTTGGAGGGACCCCCCCCCGATTCCCCTCCCCTAATACATACACAAAGGTAGCAGCCCCTGGGGGGGTGGGGGGGGGGGTGGCTTGCCCTGACAAATTACCCACGTCCCCGCCACTCTGGTGTCTCAGCATGGGGTAAAAGCGGACGGCCCAGTAGAAGGCGGGCGGGCGGGCGGGCGGATAAGTAGAAGGTCAGGGATTGGGGGGCCGAGAGGGCAACCCGAGTCCACGCCGTCTCCCTTGAAGAAGATGAGCGCGAGGAGGCTGCGTTTTTTTTTTTTTTTCGCTCTCCCTCCCGCTCGAATTTAATACCACGTCTACAAGAAGGTGGCAATTAAGTGCGGCCCGTTTTAAAAATAGTCCCGCTCTTTGCTAGTTTCGGGACAGCTGTTTATTCAGCGTTATATGTAACCAGAACATTTTTTTTTTTTTTATGGGTTTGGCTCGTTTAAGGACGTTGGCGTCTTAAATTTGAGCTCTTTGATTTTCATTTTGGGGGGGTGAATGATGAATGATAACGATATGAAAGGCGTATTTTAAGTTTTATTTGTTTTTTTTTTGATAACTGTCTGTCAATTAATCGGTCAATTCATCAATGAATTTAACTTCTATCCTGTGGTTAAAGTGCACGGCATTTTTTAATAACTTTTTTCATAATTTTGCTGCTGGTTTGATCCCCACCTTGTCAGGAATTTGGCAAAAATTAAATCACGGTTTCCAAAGAAAAATAAATAGTAAAAAAATCTGAAAAAAAATCAGTAAAATAAAAATGAACTAAAACAAAATAATAAATTATAAAAATAAATATGAGAAAAATTGAATATTTTGATTCAACACAATGTTAGTCAGCTTTCGTATAAGACTAGAGAAATCTGAGAATATTTTCTGTCTGATAGAATTACAAAAATATGTAATAGTGACAGCCCTACTAATGATAAAGCACATTAGTTTAAAATTTACGCTTAGGAGCCACTATAACAAATTTCAAAATATGTTATTTCATGTTTCATTTAATTTGCTCTTAATTTGAAAAGAAACTGACAGCATTAAATTGCTTTTTGCTGATACCTGCCAAAACTCTCGTTAAAATGTACACAAATGTACATATTCACATACACATAGGGGTACTCGTTCCACCATTTGAGAACCACTGGGGAGAACTCAATCGATGGAATAACCGATAGCTGTCGATTATAAAAATATTCAAGAGTGACACTCCAACTGATGACAATGCTCATTTGTGAAAACTTAAGGCTTACAAACGTCACAAAAAAGTCATTATAGCCCAATTTAGAAATGCGTTGCTTCATGTTGCATTTAATCTGCTCTTAATTTGAAAAGAAATGAATAACATTCAATTAAATTTGCTAATACATACAGAAACGTGTTTGAATACAACTTGAGAGATTAGTTAATCAATTCATCACTGCACCTCTAATGATGACGACATTGAAGTCATCACTTTGATCAGGCTTAATTGAAATAAAAAAAAAAATCATACTCGTACTGACGTTCTACTTCTTAATGTGGATCCTTTGTTGTGGACTGAGACTTCTGGCCGGGGGGGCGGGATTGAGATTTGAAGTATTCCCATGCAGCCTAAATCTCTTCATCCACTCCATCACCATAGACTTGCTCTCCTTAAGTCGGAGGTGCGCTTGTTTTGTGTGTGTGGACACGCTTGTGCGGAGAGGCAAGAGGGCCGGCGCTCCAGACTGCCGGGAGAGGATTAGGAGTCTGGAATGCAAGACACTCCTTGACCCGGGCGCGACCTTCCCGACTAAATCCCTTGCCCATATCTGTCCCTCATGGGTCATGATCCAATTGGTCGCCCTTTGAGAATGCTGACCCCCTGGCGCAACCTCGCCACTCGGTCTGCCCCGAACATCTCCGCGCCGTAAGCTGGATAAGAACTTCTAGAGCAGGGGTGTCAAACTCGTTTTTTTTTTTCCCGGGCAGCATTGTAGTTAGCGTTTCTGTCGGGGTGCCGTTATGGGCAGGAAAGGTCAGAGAAATCTTAAGTGTGATCGGCACGCAGTATTGAAATCAGCGGCCAGTAAAGTTTGTTCAAAAGGAAGATTGGTAAGATGATTTTTTTCCTGAGAAATTGAAGAATATTTGCAAATTTGGTGTTTTAGCCAGAAATTTGGTCGCATTTTTGGGGCCATATCAAATGAAGTAGCTGACCAAGTCTGGACCTGGGGCCTTGAGTATGAAATCAAACACATTTTTAGTATGAATGTCGCACTTTCATTTACTTAGTGTTCAAATCAGAGGACAGTACAATCTGTTTAAGAGGGGTATCAGTTACAAAAAATGCTTGTTTTTCTCCAAAAATTGTCTAAATTGAATACAAATTTTGTATTTTAGCCAGATATTCGGTTGCATTTTTGGGCTATATAAAATGAAGTAGCGGACCACGTCTGGACCCCGGCCCTTGACTTTGAAGTCAAACAAATTTTTAGTATGAATGTCGGACTTTCATTTACTTAGTGTTCAAATCAGAGGACAGTACAATTGTTTAAGAGGCGGATCAGTTACAAAAAATGCTTGTTTTTCTCCCAAAATTGTCAAAATTGAATACAAATTTTCTATTTTAGCCAGAAATTCGGTTGCATTTTTGGGCTGTATAAAATGAAGTAGTGGACCACGTCTGGACCCCGGGCCTTGAGTATGAAATCAAACACATTTTTAGTATGAATGTCGCACTTTCATTTACTTAGTTCAAATCAGAGGACAGTACAATCTGTTTGAGGGGATCAGTTACAAAAAATGCTTGTTTTTCTCCAAAAATTGTCAAAATTGAATACAAATTTTGTATTTTAGCCAGAAATTCGGTTGCATTTTTGGCCTGTATAAATTGAAGCAGCGGACCACGTCTGGACCCCGGCCCTTGACTTTGAAGTCAAACGAATTTTTAGTATGAATGTCGCACTTTCATTTACTTAGTGTTCAAATCAGAGGACAGTACAATTGTTTAAGAGGCGGATCAGTTACAAAAAATGCTTGTTTTTCTCCCAAAATTGTCAAAATTGAATACAAATTTTCTATTTTAGCCAGAAATTCGGTTGCATTTTTGGGCTGTATAAAATGAAGTAGTGGACCACGTCTGGACCCCGGGCCTTGAGTATGAAATCAAACACATTTTTAGTATGAATGTCGCACTTTCATTTACTTAGTTCAAATCAGAGGACAGTACAATCTGTTTGAGGGGATCAGTTACAAAAAATGCTTGTTTTTCTCCAAAAATTGTCAAAATTGAATACAAATTTTGTATTTTAGCCAGAAATTCGGTTGCATTTTTGGGCTGTATAAATTGAAGCAGCGGACCACGTCTGGACCCCGGCCCTTGACTTTGAAGTCAAACGAATTTTTAGTATGAATGTCGCACTTTCATTTACTTAGTGTTCAAATCAGAGGACAGTACAATTGTTTAAGAGGCGGATCAGTTACAAAAAATGCTTGTTTTTCTCCAAAAATTGTCAAAATTGAATACAAATTTTCTATTTCTCAGAAACTTGACGTAATAGACAGCTTATAATATGACTTGGCAGGCCACATCTGGCTCCCAGGCCTTGACTGTGAAAACAAACACATTTTAAGTATGATTGTCACACATTTACTTCTTATTGAAATCAGAGGCCAGTAAAGGAGGATTTGTAACAAAAAAATCGCTTGTTTCCCCCAAAAATAGTAACAATGGAAGACTACATACAAATATTATATTTTAGCCAGAAATTTGAAATCATAATTCGCATTTCGCGGGCCATATAAAATGATGTGGCAGGCCACATTTGCCCCCCGGGCCTTGAAGTCACATAAATCGTCAAACATTTACTTTGCCTGTAAAATCTCTTCAAAAGGGGGAGTGGTAACCAAAATATTATTGCCGATTCCCCTAAAAATATAAAAATCGACGATTACTTGTAAATTTGGTATTTTAGCCAGAAACGTCAAATCATAATTAACGTTTTGTGGGTCATATAAAAAAATATGCCCCCCGGGCCTTAACTTTCAAGTATAGTACATAAATCGTAATTAAGTATGACCCTCAAATATTTACTTAGTATTGAAATCAGAGGCCAGTAAAGGGGGACTGCTGCTAAAGAATGCTTTTTGTTTCTCCAAAAATTGTAAAAAATTAAAGTCTACATGCAAATGTGATGTTTTAGCCAAAAAACGAAGACATAATTAGCTTTTTGCAGGCCGCATAAAAAGAGTGGGCGTGTCAAATCTTGACTTTGAAGTCACATAAATGTTAAGAATGCCCGAGGCTGGAATTGCTTTGAAAAAATGCATTTTGTTTTTCCAAAAAATGTCCAAATTGAAGTCCGCATACAAATTTGGTGTTTTAGTCGGAAACCTGAAGTCATAATTAGCATTTGACGGACCATATCAAATGATGTGACGGACCGAATCTGGCCCTCGGGCCTTGACTTTGACACAGGAGTATAGAGAATTTTTTTTTTTTTTTTTTTTGTGGGTTCAGATCCACTAAAGCAAGTGGAAATGTATATGTATCACTCTTGTTCTGCATCTGAAGTGTCCATGTCCACGTAAAACATAAATGAAGCGCTCCCTTTTCCTTCTCTTTAGGAGGCCGTGGGCCGCGTTCCATTTGCGAGCGTGTCGAGCGAGAGTGACGTTAATGGAGGCGGAGGGGAACAAACACATCCGAGCGGCGGGTGAGTGGCACTGACACTGAGCAGAGAGAGAAAGAGCGAGATGGGTGGTGGCAGCCTTTCGCTCTCCTCGCCGACGTCCCACATGACATGGCTGCCTGGAGAGATGAGAGACAGATGGGTGTCCCGCTCGCCATGCGGACGCCCCGTGAATAAAAGATCACGCTTGTGATTAATTCATATTTCATCTGCATGGCGAGCGGCGCTCTTGTCTCCTTCTTCTTCTGCCGCCTATCACATTGCGCGGCGTGATTGATTTGAACTGGTGCCGATTCAAATGAAAGGAAGAAAAGGGGACATTTTCAAGTCTTTAAATTCGAGATACTTTTGTTTGTATCCGTCCGTCCTTTACGGGTCATTTTATTTGTCTCATTCTCTGTATATAGGAGTCTAATGGTTAAGGCATTTATCAAAGTACAAACAATGTCAAGTCTTGTTTGGGGCGAGGCATCAAGTGACGAAACGTATCGGAAATACTATATGACCAATGTTACTGTTTTTAAACTATAGAACTCAAGATACCGCATTTTCCGGATTATAAGGCGCACCGGTATAGAAGCCGCAGCAGGAAAATAGGAGCAAAAAAAAATGATTTTTGTCACAGATAACATCAGATCTTTAGATGGTATATGAAGTGTATGATTTTTCTATAGTTATTTAATTTTTTTGTAATTATCTGCCAACAGCAACATCCTCTATTTAATAGACTTAACATGCCTGCATGTTAGGCCCAACATATTTATAGAAAATGGATGGATATGCGTTAGTTAAATAGGAGTTCAAAATCGGAATGAATATTTCAACAGCATCTTTTTTTGTCTCCCTTTGTTTGATAGTTGATTTGAGTGAACATAACACGTTCTACATAATTCATATACAATCATAAATACATAAATACAATTGCATATGCTGTGTACTGTATATAAAATGTACACATCACAAATTTACCCCAAATTTTAGACATTCTCTTATTAAATTTACACATTTTTTCTAATAATATATTGTTTTAACTCTTTTTGAGCAGAGCCATTGATTCACATTTTTCAGTTGTATTTGATAGTTGACACCTCGAACAGATACACACATTTGCTTGCTGGTAGCTAGCAAAAAAACAAAACAAAAACAAAAAACGACAGATAAGCCGCACTGGACTATAAGCCGCAGGGCTCAAAACACGAGGAAAAAAGTCACGGCTTATAGTCCAAAAAATATGGTATATTATATCCAACAATTAATACAACATTTACTCGGTAGGGTTTTTAATTCTTTTTTGCAGAAAGCACTATCTGAGGGAATGTAGTATAGGTCCTTTTTTTTTATCCGGTATTTATTAGCAGTAAGATGTGTCAAAAGTAAGGCTAACACTTAACTTACAGCACCTATTTAGGCAAAAAAGAAACACTATGAGAAATGTGGTACGGGTCTTTTATTGTAAGTATTTATTAGAGGTAAGGCGTTTTTGTTTTTGTTTTTTTCAACTACCGTATTTTTCGCACTATAAGGCGCACCTAAAAGCCTTAATTTTTTAAAAAAGCTGATGACTTTTGAGTTATTATTGTTATCACTTTGAGTATTACTATATTGTGATTGAAAAAGTTTGAAAATATGTCAGTAATTGAGGGTGCGCCTTATATATGGAAAAAGTTTGAAAATATGTCATTAATTGAGGGTGCGCCTTATAGTGCGGAAAATACTTTACACTACATTTTAAAAGTAATTTAGCTGTTCCAAAGTCCTTTTGATATCATCAGCCGCCCGACGAATTTGTCAAACAAGTCCTTCCGCTTAAAGACTCGCCTCGTTGAAAAAGATGGAGGAAATCTTGCCGCGGTTTACGCCGGCGCGTGCAAAGGAACACGCGCGTTTCCACTTTGGGCGTCAGGCGCGCGCACCTGTCCGACAGGGTCAAATAAACAGCTGTGAGGAGCCCGCCGGCTCGGCCCTCACCTGTGTCACATGTGCCTGCCGGTGCCATCAAGGTGCGTCAAAGGTCCAATCTGGCATCCCTCCACCCTTGCGCGCCGTCCCCTCCCGCTTCCGCCCTCCGCTTCCTCCTCGAGGCGTCCGTCACTCACCTGTCATTCCGCTAATCAACTCGCCAACCCGCCTTTCGCCCTCACTAGCCTCTTTTGAGCCGAGGGGGGTGCGGGGAGGGGGTGAGCACTTTGCCCCCGCGTGGAAGTTTAGCAACAAACCAGGGCGTCGAATCGCTCCTTTGGTGTTGAGTGACAGCGTATGCGGAGTTAAATGTTAAATGCTAATTTTAGCCTTATTGAAGGCTCAAATCGGAGTTTTAATGAGGAGACGGCCTGTTTACGAGACTGGCCCGACATCAGCTGTTGTCATTTGTTGCGCCGGGGTGCAAATTTATACTGTTTATAATCAAGAAATATAACACCGGCTTCCATAAAAACATAATAGAGAGGGCGAACGAATAACTCAGCTCCATATAAAAAATATATTAAAACAGTGAATGTATAGGTGAGTATTTGTCCACCCGTTTTTTTTTTTTTTTTCCTCCGATAATCTCTCAGGAACCACGAGGCTAAACGCCAAGTAGAATATGAATGAACCTATGTGGCATTATTACAAATTATGTAAATGTTTTTTTTAATGATATAAAAGAATCAATTGGGAAAAATAACACTAGGGAGCTGAAACTTCCAGCAAATCGATAAAACGTCAAAATGCAACGATCCCCGCGTTTCTTTGTGATTGCAGCTGGACGTGCGAGATTTTGAATACAAACATAATCATTGTCCAAATTTTGGACCATATTAAACCATTATAATGACAATTTTTAGGAGGCATTTTTAGAGGATTTATTACATTGATTTTCCTGAGAGTTTTGCAGTATTCCATCCAGTGACGGTCAAATTATGTCTGCAAACAGAAAATTCTTTTTGACTTGTGTTTCACCTCAAGACAGTAGGTGGCAGTAGAGACTAATCATAACGTAACAGACTACAAAGACAGACCATAGCATGATGAATTTAATTTACATGTGTTAATACAACTAATGCCACTGAACAATATGAGTGGTTGAAGGGAAAAAAAAAAACTTTAATTATTACACCATTAAACGCATTTCCTAAATTAGGGAAAAAATGCAATATCTAAAGTTTGCACAAGGGTCAAGCAGCAAAATTCACCATCAAAATTGCCGTCAATGGAAAGTATACCAGCTATACAATTAGAATGAAGGTAATCTATTCTATTCTATAAATTAAAAAAAAATCAAAGTGGGCTGGAAATAAATTAATTGATCACAGAAGAAATATAATAATAAAAATATGTTTTCTTAAAATATTTTGGTCATAAAATATGTCGCTAAAAACAATGAGCGATTCAGCTATACGGAGAATTAACACACTGTGGATTGTGTGTTTGTCACTAGTTCAAATTGCGGTTTTGACTAAAATGGAAAAACCCAGCAGTTTCAATGTGTGTTTAAGATCTTAGATTAAGGTCAAAGACGTTCCGTACGATATGCCCACACAAGCCAAATCAGATGATTTTCTTATTTATTGACTCTCTGCAGGCATCCCGCACAATAGATTTATTGATACCTTGCAAATCATGTTGAGCGTGTAAAATGGAGCATAGTTTTGGAAGAGCAAGCGATACACGCGTTTCTCTGCTGAAAAGCAACACTTTGAGCTCGATGGAATCCCCAAAAACCAGCGTTGGCCCTCGGGGTGCGTGGCCTCCCTCCTACAGCGTAGAAAATGATCAAATAGACTCAGGGTCTTCAAAGGTTAAAAACATCACCAGCAACAAATTTGCTTCACTTCGCGCCATTACGTTTAATAGCAACAACGGGCTCGTTCATGTTTCGTTCTAGGAAGGCGATAGTTGCGCTTTGTGTGTTTTTTTGATCTTACCTTTCCCCTTGTTTTCATAGACCAGCTCACTTTGCCGTAATATGGGACAGAACCCTGATGTGACTTGTTAGCACTGTGAGGGTATGGAGGTCAGATGGCAATAGCTGTTTTGGGTTAGACAAACTCAGACCTCATCTCAGGTAGTATAGTTGCAAAGGATTAAAAAAAAGTGCCTCTGTTGTTAAATTTTCTTTCTACGTGTGTTGCTCCACCTTTTTTGTTCACATTGTCCATTGTAGCGGTCTATGAAGGTGTTAGTTTAAAATTATTTATTAATTTGTTTTAATCCAGCTTTACTTAAGGCTCTGTAACGTTTGTGTTGTTGTTGTTTGGCCAAAACCAGGACCTAGCATTGGTTTATTTCACCCGATTTGGGCTGCTTTTGACCAAGCAGTTTTAAGAGGGTAACACTACAATACTGGTTTGTAAGCTTCCTTAACGGTACCTAAAAAAGACAAAACACAACAGACTCACAAAAAAAAAACAACAACCCTGAATGACGAATCAGTTATTTTTCACTTAAAAACATTTGGCTAAAAAATAACCCAATTTGGGTTACTTTTGATTCAGCAGTTTTAAGGGTGTACCAAAAACGGGAAAACAAAAAAGACAAGATTCAGTCATTTTTCATTCTAATCACAATGGCGTCAAAAATAACCCAATTTGTGTTAAAAAAAATAAAAATTAAAATAAATAACTGGACCAATCTACTACTTTGACTTAACTTTCCTAGCATGGCATACTTTAGCATAACATACCATACCATTTTATAGCATAGCCTAGCATAGCATAGCATGTCTTAGCCTATCATATGTACAATAACATAACCGACCATTTTATAGCATAGCCTAGCCTAGCATAACATGTCATAGTATATCATATGTACAATAACATACCATTCAATTTTAGACTATTATATACCATAGCCTAGCATAGCATTGCATCGCATAACATAGCATAGCATAACATGTCCTAGCGCATCATATGGACAATAACATACCATACCATCTTATACCATAGCATAGCATAACATCTCATAGTATATCATATGTACAATAACATACCATACCATTTTATAGCATAGCCTAGCATAGCATAGCATAACATGTCATAGTATATCATATGTACAATAACATACCATACCATTTTATAGCATAGCTTAGCATAGCATAACATGTCATAGCGCATCATATGGACAATAACATACCATACCATTTTATACCATTATATACCGTAGCATAGCCTAGCATATCATATGGACAATAACATATGATTCCATTTTATACCATTATATATCAAAGCATAGCCTAGCATAGCTTAGCATAGCATAACATGTCATAGCGCATCATATGGACAATAACATACCATACCATTTTATACCATTATATACCGTAGCATAGCCTAGCATATCATATGTACAATAACATATGATTCCATTTTTTACCATTATATACCAAAGCATTGCCTAGCATAGCTTCGCATCGCACAACATGGCGTCGCACAGCTCATGTACAATAACATATCATACCATTTTATACCATTCCGCTCAGCCCAAAGACTCCCTACTATTGAATTGCATCCGGCTAGCACTAAAACAACGTTTTCACGTGTCCTTTGAAAGCGTCGGAAAAAAAGCGACCCGAACTCAAGTACTTGTTGGAAAACATGTCTTTTGCAGCATCACAAATCTCCCAGGAGCTGTGGAGAAGCTCTTGCAAGCTATCAGTGGCCACCTCGCCGCCTGAAATATTGCACAAATAACGATCAAAGCAGCTCTCTGTGCTGGCCAGGGCCAGACAGTAAATCCAGCCTGCTGAGGGCCAGACAGTGATTTTGTTTCACATTTCCGCCCAAGACGCAGGCACATGCACGGAAGAAGAAGAAGAAAAATAGAATACTTGAAAGGAAAAAAAAAAAAGGGAAAGATAGGGAGCCCTCGGCTGTGACCCAAACTCCAGCCGTATCAGTTGGGCTTTACTGCCACGTGGCATATGGTACGAGACAAACTGTCATGGTTTTTTTTTTTTTTTTTTTTTAAACCCTTCCTCCTTTGCTCGGAGATGACAGGAGCAGGCGCACGTTTGCGTCCCAGCAGCAGGCATCAGGCGGGCTTAGTGGTGATTTGGGGGGAAAAGGGGAGAAAGGCAAAGGAGATGATGGCTCCGCATGGCCGGGTGAAAGGGGAGGGGGGTGTCCGTGGGTTGGGAGTTGGGGGGGGGGGTCTTACGCGGTAGCTGCGGGGGACAGCACAGTGCCGCGATTGTACGGAAACTGCAAATTGATCAAATTGTGGAGGCAAGACTTTGGGCCTATTATCTGGGTCATGTCAATGTCTCTCTGGTCTCCGTTTGGTCACAAGGGCAAAGTGTGTGGCCATGTTGGACCATTTCAAG
Source organism: Hippichthys cyanospilos (assembly GCF_059441005.1). Lineage (NCBI taxonomy): Eukaryota > Metazoa > Chordata > Actinopteri > Syngnathiformes > Syngnathidae > Hippichthys > Hippichthys cyanospilos. The sequence goes on along the minus strand of NC_142383.1, from coordinate 14,877,997 downwards.
CTTTAAGCTCCCAAATAGATGTTTTTTTTTTCTTCTTCTTCTCCAAAGTGTGTGTCTTCACGTGCTTGATGTTGACACCATTCCGTCATTACAAACACAGGCAGCAAACACGCAAACAAAGCGCCCATTTGCACCCCCGTGTTGCATCCCGACACTTTGTCGACAGAGTGAAGTAAGATTCTTAAATGTTGACATTTTGGAAAGTTTCTCACGTGTACGAACCGAGAAAATGATAACGACAACTGATAACGACAGCTAGCTAGCTAGCAATAGCAAAAATGACATCCGTGTTCCTTACAGTCATATAGATTTTCAAGTTTTTATCGGACAAAAATTGGAACGTTTTTATTTATTACTCTCTGCAAGCCCAGTAACCAAATGAACTTTTGACCGCCCAGTTAAAATAGATCTTTTAGACATTTATCGCCGTCAATGGCGGTGAATGAGCTAATAATAATCGGGTTATTTTTCAAAACCGTTAGAAAAACTGGGCCGAACTTGAGGGCTGCACGCAGGATCTGGATGCGGTTACCAGCTGGATTGACAGCACACCTCAGGGAACGAGTCCCGATTCCAAACGGCGTGACAAGTGACGGCGGCAGGCGGCCTCGTGCGCGCACGGCAAAGAAATCACCCTCAGCGGCGAGACAAGACGGAGATCACGCACCGTGCTGGGCTAATAGCCGCGATACGGCGCCGCCGGAGTCGCGTCTGATTGCGGCTCGGCTTTGCGATCGCGGCCCATAGGAGTTGTGGGGGGCAGATGAGTCCGAGATGTCAGATCGCATATCGGCTAGGAGTCCGCGTGTCCCCTCGTAGCTGCTGAGGCAGACATCCGAACTTTCTATCTTCATACGCATACTTTTGGATTTTTCATTTTACTTCAGGGTTCATTCAATTCGTTTCTGTAAGACCCGAGCAATAAATCTGCCAATTCTGGCCGTTCAAACAACGGCCAAAAATAATAGGCCAAATGTCCGATATCTGCCAATTATTTTTAACTTGTTTCAATATATATACTCTTGACATTTCTATACTAGTGATACTGGAGTTATTATTTACTACACATGAATCCAAACCATAAATTTTTTTCGTTAAATATATACAGAGGAATTAGTCGGTGGGTAAGTGCGCGTTTTTTTAAAGATCGTCAAATTACGGCAAAAAAATGGGCCTGGCGAAATCCTTTGTGAATCGCGACACAAGGCTAAAAACCGGAAGCGTTCCATGATGTGGCCGGCGAAATCCTTTGGGACTTGGGACCAAATGCTCCAAAACAGGACTTCCTCGGGTCAAACGGGACCTCCGGAAACCTGGTCAGAAGTGTGTACTACCAGAAATGGGACCGATGAACGGCCCCAGGCAGTTCTAAATTCTAATACCGTATTAATTATACCTCTATAAACGCAAAACGTTTGAAATGGCAAAAAGCTACTTGACTTATTATTCACGGTGTCAAATTTATTTGCCTTCCGAGCGTTTGCTGTCCAAAAGCGGCCTGGAGCCAACGGAAACGGGCTAAAAGCCCGGCTAATATTCCCCTTCGCTTTCTGATTCCGCGCCGGGTATTTGTGTTTACATCCCGAGCCGTATATCCCCGGCGGCTCGTGTCAAACGGGTCCGATGAAAGCGGGTCCCGAGGCCGCCCGGCAAACGTCCCGATCCCTTGTAAATCAGCCGCGGCGATATTAGCTGTTGAAGGCTAAATGGCCGTTACGGATCCTCGACACGTTGACATGTTGTGACCCGCCCGGTCGGGGCGAGGTATGCGACGCCGTGTGTGGGAAAGGGAGCAGCGTGCGCGGCGGCGAAGCGCGCCGTGTGTGGGCCCGTGTTTGCCACCACTTAGTGACAGGTCAGACTCCCATGGCGCGATCAAACAGCAGACACCACTCTCTCCGGTTCCCACAACACTTGGCCCGCTGGAGATCGGACAATAAAAATAAAAGTGGCCGGCTTTCATCGCCGGCTTTGGCCGAAGCCTGCGCCTATTCTCGCTCACTCCCCGAATGTAAACTGTGTGCTGAGTGTGGCGTGAAGCAACCCCCCCCCCCCCCCCCCCCCCCCCAAAAAAAAAGAAATCTGTGTTGTATTAACTTGGCCTTTAATAATATTCATAATCAGGATCTTATTTTTTTCATACATCTGGCTGTTATTCATGTTGGGTATTGTCTCAAGCGTGCTTAGTGTCAAAAGTAGGAACAGGAAATTGGCCTTCAGCTCTTTGTAGGGGACTTGGTGGAAAAACGCAGGGATGGGATTGTTGTCAGTTTTTTTCGTCTTAAATGGAATTTTATTGTCATTAATAGCATATTATTATGATGATCATTCACTTCGTTGGCTTGAAATTATTGTACAGTTCAATACTTTGTTGAGTCTTGGTGAAATGTAGAACGAGCCTACAGAATTATCAACGCCGCTATTTGGCATTTGGACGAATATCGGCATTGGTCTTTTTCAAATAATCTGATTTATTTTTAATGTATTTATAATTTACTGTATATAATAATATCATAATATATATTTGATCAACAAATTTAATTAATTGTGTATTATTTACATTTTTTATATTATCAAACATTTATTCTATATATTTAGTTGAAAATTTTGAAATTATATTCATATAATATTAATTCTAATGAATATATATTTGATAAACAAATATTTAAGGAATAATTATGTATTATATACATTTATTATTATATATTATTAAATATTCATTAATTTATTAAAACAATTGTTCTACTTTGTGTTAACTTCAGGGAATTATTTAACTTTTCAATTGATCCTACTGATACTGGGAACACTTTTTAAAAAATAAAACAAAGAAAAATAATTAACATTTGTACAATTTTGAATTTTTGATCGTGTTTCCTGTAGAATTTTTTTTACTGTTATTTACTTACGCCTCTCCTCCCGAAGGAAAAACAAAATCAGTTCAGCAAATATGAAAAAAAAAAACATAAAAATACTCTTAAAGACTCTTAAACAGGCTTAATATAGAATTTTAATTTTTAATTTTGATGCTAATTTGCTTTTTACTGAAAACGAATCCCGATTCTTGGCCTCTTTGACTACCAATAATCCATATTGGCCCTAATATAAACACAGCGCTCTATTTTGAATTAAAATTCATGAGAACTGATCAAACTTAAAAGTACTGTAAGAAAATGGTAACATAATTATTCGAATAGCGGATATGTACAACATTCTAATGATCAATTAAAAATATTTGAAATAACTATATTCCACGCTTGACCCTTTAGCTGCTAGCATTCTTCTCACAGTGCACTTCAGAAGTAATAAATTTCCCAATGAATTTTTTTCCCATGACGTTAATTACACTGTACTTTTGCAGCTTGACACTTGTTCATGTAACGTTGCCTATTTTTATAACCATCATTTTATTTTCGAATATTTACAACTTTTTTTCCTTGTAATTTACCATTTTTATTCCCTCCCCCTTTCAGTGTGGCCCTCATCCTCTTTCCTACAAACCCCTCAGTTAAGGGCGGTGACGCATCCCGGCTCGGTTGTCATGGTTACAACAATAACAGAAGGAAAGACTCGACGGGAACCTTCTGATTTTTCTCGCCCATTTCAAAGTCACTCAAACGGGAACTTGAAGTAATCTGCGGACGACCCAGTCGCGTCCTCCACCTGTCCCGCTGCTGAACGCGTGTATTCCGATTTGCGCAAACGGCGCCGATTAGCCGCATCGGACTCCGGCCCGGTCGGCCGAGAGGTATCGCAGCGAGGAAGCGGCGCCGCGGATGCTATCTGTAGCGCTATCGGGCCCGGCCCCTGCTCCCCGCTAATGGAATTGTCCTGCACCCCGGGCTGCGTATTACCATAGATCTGAGGGATAGTCGCACTCCAGCGGGAGAGCCTGGTGATTTAATAACAGGTCGCTTTCGGACTCGCTTACAACACGGGAACATCAAGACGGAGGAGCTCGGATGGATAGGAAAGAAGTAAACACGGGCTTCCTGCGCTCAAATAAACCGTGTTTTTTCGTTTTAAGCGGCGACGGGTCTGGCTAGTCTTGAACTCGTTATCGATCTTGATGCGCTTAAACCTTCTTTGTATTTATTTATTATGCTAAAAGTCTGTTTCGACTGCTAATGAGTGGGAAGGTCCAGGAGAAGTTCTTAAAAATCTACAATGGAGCACTGTTTCGTGACGCAGATATTCCACAGATACAGCATAGAACTAGACTTGACACATACGTTAAACCAAATCTTATATATTTTCATCAAGCTTGCAAACCTTTGAGTCAAAGGTTCTAAGCTAGCAAACCTTTAGAATCTAATTGATTGCTAGCTTGCTTATCCATCCATCCATCCATCCACCCACCCACCCACCCACCCACCCATCCATCCATCCATCCATCCATCCATCCATCCATCCATCCATCCATCCATCCATCCATCCATCCATCCATCCATCCATCCATCCATCCATCCATCCATCCATCTATCTATCTATCTATCTATCTATCTATCTATCTATCTATCTATCTATCTATCTATCTATCTATCTATCTATCTATCTATCTATCTATCTATCTATCTATCTATCTATCTATCTATCTATCTATCTATCTAGCGTGCTAGCGTATGTAGCTAGCTAGCTATCTAGCAAGCCATCCATCCATCCATTTATCCATCACTAGCTAGCTTTCTGGCGAACTAGCTAGCTATATAGCTAGCTAGCTAGCTATCCATCCATCCATCCATCCATTTATCCATCACTAGCTAGCCTGCTAGCGAACTAACCAGATATATAGTTATTTGTCAGGCTAGCTAGCTAGCCGTCTAGCTCTCAATCTTTCTGGCTCGCTAGCTAGCCGTCTGTCTAGCTATACAATTTTCTGTTATATACACGGTATAGTTTGACACAACATTTGACGCAGGGTGCAGTCTCTTTTTTTTTTTAAGGGGGAGAAAATCATTTTCTATCTGCCTAAATGCAGCTTGTTATGAAGCGAGTGGAAAAAATTCTGTACAATGTATCTTAAGGCATCGCATTTCATTACTATTAAAGGGGAAGACAATTTACATTTTGGTACAGAAATTTGAAAAAAAAAAAACAAACTAGTAGATGCACACAATGCGCATTGGTGGACCTTATTAAACGATGCGGTGAGCCGGATGCGGCCCCGGGGCCTTGAATTTGACCCCTGTGCAGTAGTGTGTGAAAGGTACGATTTTCCAGAAACACCTACCTCCGAGCTACCACTACACTGGAAAATTTTATTTCCTAAGCCCACCCATTCCTCCCCCGGTCCAAATTCCGCCACTTTTGCCCCCGTACGCATATAGCCACGCAGGCCTCCGGCTCCACATTACGAGCTCCTGGCCCACGCCGCTTTTAGCTGGGCGCACACCTCGTGAAGTTACAGCAAAGGGCTCCCCGCCGATTGGCCGGTCTCGGCCACACACAGAACGGATGAAAAGGTGAATCCGGATTGGAAACTCTCGCATCATTCAATCCTCAAAGAGGCCGGTCCTCTCCTCCCCATCCTCTGCAGCCCTAAATTGGAGAGGTGCTTTAGATGGATGCCTTATCTGCAGCCGACTGGGTGGCTGGCTCGAGTCTCGCTGTCTCTGTCGCGGTAAACACACACACACACACACACACACACACCATACGTCCCTTTTGACCACCCCGGAGCAACTCGTTGGCTAACTCTTAAAAAGCCCAGGCAACACAATTATCTTTTATGACCTGCCAGAAAATGCTGGCTGTGGGGAGGCTTTGGAGGTCCACGTTTAGGACCCCACCAAGGAGGAGGGGCAGCTCATAAGAACTTGTCACCGCGCTCCATTTGTGGCCTTGTTTCATCATTGGTCTTTATGTCTAATCGCGAGGCTTATTCGCAGGGATTTGTTTGGAATTATGGATTTTTTTGACAGAGATGTCCATTTTGGACCATTTTTTGCAGAAACAAACTCCTTAGGGTCTTGAATTTTATTTCCCAGCTAACAAAAGGATCAATCATAATTGAAGGACAGTGGACCCCCGGGTTACGGCGTCCCTGGCTTGTGTTTTTTGAACGTTAAGAAGTGGAATACTAAGTTTTTCGTCTTCTATATATGGCATTTTTCACGCTTTATGGCATCAACAACTGTCATGACCTGTGGGGTCGGCTGTGTTTGTTGTTTTGCCTCCCTCTTCAGCTGTTTTTAGGCTCTCATTTTCTGGTCTCCTAAAAGCCTTGCATTTTCTCAAAATCTGAAAAAATGTCTGATTTTTGGACTTTTTAGAAATGCTCAAATCTCTTGGCTCAATAATCTAGTGAGTCTGTACGTTTTTTTTGTTTTTTCAAAGTGACGTACCTCCAAATATTCTTGCAGCCTAGTACCCCACAACCAATGTAAACCATTTATGCATGAAAAAAAAACTCCATCAGTGCTACTTTAGTAAAATTTGGAACTTTATTTCTAGTGGACTCTTTAAACGCATTTTACTCAGCAATTCCAAGATGTAAATAAATAACCATCAGTTTTATATTATCCAGTTCTGACATTCAGCCTTATAAAACTTAACAAAATGAAAGCATACAACATTTTACAAATGAGTCACTATACCACAATCGATATTAAATTTAGGGTGCTTCATGTTCCAATTAATTTGCTCTTATTTCAAAAAGAAAATTGTACCGTTCTCCTCATTGCATCAAATTACATTTGCTTATATCTTGTTAAAAATGCCCTTCACTTCATTTTTAGAACTACTATCATCAACGAATCGTTGAAAACAAGTTGTAGGTGACGCAAGTTTCAATAACAACGAAAAAAAAAATGCTGGGGAGGCAGTTGTTTGATCCCAGCTGTTAGCCTGGACCGCTCTTTTGTCAGATGTTGCAGCTGCAAACTCTTAACAAAAATGCTTCTTCAAACCTAAACTGTGATCTTTCGATAACACATGCCGAGCACTTTGGTGATGAGAACCGACATAAACAGCACAAAACACTGATATGCGCTACATACGGTGGACTTGGCATGGCGCAAAAAAGCCACTGCAACGTTATGACCACACGTGTATGCTATAGTCAGATCAGTGAAAATATGCATTATTTTTATTCACAACTTTCAAAGCAGTACTAATCGAATGCTGTTTAAAATGGATTTTTTGACCTATATCCAGTAATGTCCCGTAAAACGGATCTTTGACGTCTATAGTCGTCAATGGCAGTGAATGAGTTGAATATTGTTGCGAGTTGGCAGTTATTTCCACTGAATTATATGATTAATAATTAGAACTTGTTTTGTGACCAAGTATTACTTTTCTAGCCTACAAAAAACAGTCAAATTCCAATAATAAGAAAAGTACAACTATTTATATAATTGAAAGTCAAAAAAGTATGTAGTAGTATCGAGCTGCTCCTTGTTTTTCCTTAAGCCACAATAATATTTTTGTTCTTCACCGATGATAAAGAATGTATGCATGTCACAGATAATCTAAAAATGCTTATTATCTGGAAACATTTTTTCTTGCTCGATAAATTGCATTCAAACATCTTTTGCTCAACCCTCTCCAGTCAGGCGATGCAGATTTGCGACAATGAATTAAGAATCCCTGAAATATTTCACATTAATGTTTTATGATCCATTTTTTTCAGTTCAGAAGTAAAAAAACTAAAAAAAAAAACAAAAACAATGCATTCTAAAAACATTACTTACTTAATTTGAAGCAGAGAGGGTTAAAATGGGTTTGATTGCCTTGCTACCAGTGCTATTCGCTAGCCAGTCTATGGCTTTTCCTATTATAGGTTAGCATTAGGCTAAAATCACTTTAAAAAAGGCAATGCTCTGTTTTTTTTTTTTTTTGTATTTTACGTTGAGGCTGCAACTAACAATTCATTAAATCATCAATTAATGTTTGGATTACTGTCAATTTGAGAAAATAAAAAAAAGTTAATTTATACAAAAACAGATTATCAATTAAAAACCAGTTAGATTGATATAATGTAAAAAAGGCCAAAAATATGAATATTTTTCTTCCAAAGCAAAACAGAAGATTTCTTCTCATTCAACACAAAAATATAAGTCTGCTTAAGTGGAGGACATCAGAAATAGGAGCGTAATTACACAAGAAAGGCTGAAATTTTGAGAATTTTAAATTTCCCTGGGTCTCAAAACCATATCAAAAATTGTTATCTATTAATCTGATATTCCATTACCGTACTTTTTGGAATATAAAGAAGACTTAAAATGTTTCAAAAATTGACAGTGTACCTTAACAGGTGTGCCTTATGTATGGATGTCAAATTTAAGTTGAATACGGTTTGATTCATTAGCTTGATTGTTTGTTTTTTTGTTTTGTTTTTTTTCTTTCACGTGTCATATAAGACAGTGCGCTCCAATATATGAACATTTCCCAAAATATACCTTTTCAATAAGACTATGCTTTATAATTCGGTGCCCCTTATAATCTGAACAATACGGTAGTCGTTGATTAATTGGTGTCGCAATTAAAAAAAAAAAAAAAAAAAAAGTCTTGTATCTTGAAAAACCTTCAGGCCAGGTCACTCATATCGCGAGGCGCCAGCGCTTATATTTTATATTGGACGACGACATATTACAAATTCCGCAAGGTCAGAGTATATCTCGCCAAGGCAACGTAGGACTTTCCCTCACCTCGCACACCTGTAACCTGCACGTAATTGCAATATGGCCAAACAAAGCCGTCTCCAAATGATGACACAATCCCTTGAAAGTACACTTTAATTGAACACAAACAAACTCCCTTTACGCTTTCAACTTTTAATATCCATCTGTGACCAACGCAGACGCTGCGTCACATCGGTTGCATCTTGTAGCAGACTCAATTATCTGCGCTAAGCTATACGCACCGTGGGCTGGCTCGTTATGTAGCCTTTACCCCCACTAGCATGCGTCTCGAGAAGCTACAAGAATGTCAGCTATCACCCCCCCCCCCCCCACCCCCCCACCCGCTGATCTCATTAGAGTGCAGATAGATGCAACGGCTGGCTCCACATTGTCCGTCAGAGGACCATCAGCATGCTGCGCAGACGGCAGGAAGTCAGGCTTAGACTGGAATATACCATCCGCCGGGAAGGCGGGGGGTGGATAAGATCAAATGGATTCAGATGCGAGATTAATTATTGTGATTATTGTGTTAGTATTGATGGCGCCGTGTCACGCTTTTTGTACAGTGACAGCTGCAAAAGTGTGTGTGGTGGAGCCTTTAAACCGGCCGTTCTCAAATGGGGGTACGTGAGATTTTAACAGGGTTCCCGCAATTTGGTGCTATATAACAGAAGCGGGTTCTTGGTCGTACTGTCGGACATAAAATACAGCCAAAGATACTGCTACAAATGTACTGTATTTTTCGGACTTTTTCCTCATGTTTTGAGCTCTGCGGTTTATAGTCCAGTGCGGCTTATCTGTGAGTTTTTCTGTTTGTTAGATTTTTTTTTGCTAGCCACCGGCAAGCAAATGTGTGTGTCTGTGCGATATATTATATCGTATTTTTTGGACTATAATCCGCGAATTTTTCCTCATGTTTTGAGCCCTGCGTCTTATAGTCCAGTGCAGTTTATCTAGGTTTTTTTTTTGTTTTGTTTTGTTAGCCACCAGCAAGCAAATGTGTATCTGTTCGAGGTGTCAATTGTTGCATATAATATACCGTATTTTTCGGACTATAATCCGTGATGTTTTCCTCATGTTTTGAGCCCTGCGTCTTATAGTCCAGTGCGGCTTACCTGTGAGTTTTTTTGTTTAATTTTTTTTTGCTAGCCACCGGCAAGCAAATGTGTGTGTCTGTTCGAGGTGTCAATCGTTGGATATAATATATTGTATTTTTCAGATTATAATCCGTGACGTTTTCCTCATGTTTTTAGCCCTGCGTCTTATAGTCCAGTGCAGTTTATCTAGGTTTTTTTTTTGTTTTGTTTTGTTAGCCACCAGCAAGCAAATGTGTATCTGTTCGAGGTGTCAATTGTTGCATATAATATACCGTATTTTTCGGACTATAATCCGTGATGTTTTCCTCATGTTTTGAGCCCTGCGTCTTATAGTCCAGTGCGGCTTACCTGTGAGTTTTTTTGTTTAATTTTTTTTTGCTAGCCACCGGCAAGCAAATGTGTGTGTCTGTTCGAGGTGTCAATCGTTGGATATAATATATTGTATTTTTCAGATTATAATCCGTGACGTTTTCCTCATGTTTTTAGCCCTGCGTCTTATAGTCCAGTGCGGTTTATCTAGGTTTTTTTTTTGTTTTGTTTTGTTAGCCACCAGCAAGCAAATGTGTATCTGTTCGAGGTGTCAGTTGTTGCATATAATATACCGTATTTTTCGGACTATAATCCGTGATGTTTTCCTCATGTTTTGAGCCCTGCGGCCTATAGTCCAGTGCGGCTTATCTAGGGTTTGTATTTTTTATTTTTTTGTTAGCCACCAGCAAGCAAATGTGTGTATCTGTTTGAGGTGTCAATTTATGGAACGACTATCAAATAGAACTGAAAAGATGTGAATCAATAGCTGTGCTCAAAAAGAGTTAAAACAATAAATTATTTAAAAAAAATGAATAGGTCTGAATTTAATAAGAGAATGGGTAATTTGGGGTAAATTTGTGATGTGTAAATTTTATATACAGTACACAGTATATGCAATTTTATTTATGTATTGATAATTGTATACGAATTATGTAGAATGTGTTATATTCACTAAAATAAACTATCAAACAAATGAGACCTAAAAAAGATGCTATTGAAGTACAGTATTGATTTCGATTTTGAACTGCTATTTAACTAACAGATATCCATCTTTTTGCGTAAAGATCTGATGTTATTGCCTGCGGCTTATATTCCAGTGCGGCTTATCTGTGACAAAGATCTTTTTTTTTTTTTTTTTGCTCATATTTTCCTGCTGCAGCATATATACCAGTGCATCTTATCTGTGACAAAAATCATTTTATGCTCATATTTTCCTGCTGCGGCTTATATACCAGTGCGCCTTATAATCTGAAAAATACGGTCGTTCCAAAGTTTATTCACGAATCAGACACGGAAGGCTTCTGGCTTTGTCTTCCCGGTTCCACTATTGATACATAGCCCATTTGTTCCGTCTGGAAATTGTACCACACATCCTATTTTAACAGTAAATAACCTCTATAGAGGTTTTATTCTCCTTGTTCTTCAAGGAATATAAAGAATTGCATTAACACAAAAAGAAATCAATGAAACGCTACTTTATGTTTCACCACTCGGCCCTGTCCTCATAATCCGTTTTTATTAATCTCGATAAAATGACATCATTCCTCCGACAGCGGTTAGCATCGCGCGCCGTGTTCCATGACAACCGCTACCGGGTCTTGGCGCCGGGGCCCATTGTGTTTATCACGGTCACCATCAGCAAACGCTCCTCTGACCTTTTGTTGCTCTCCACTGGCAAAAATCTTTCCAGATAATATCGCGGATATCAGGAAAGCCGGGGCCGTCACCGAAGGACCCTCATTGTAGTGATGTGTGCATATGGAGGCCGTAGCACTTCGGGGGGGAGCGCCGGGTGCCCGCGTCGCCGTATCGCTCGGGACAGGCGGTGTCACACCAGGGCCTTAACAGCCCCGCTGATCGTCCCTGTAGAGAATAAAGATAAGGAGAGCGTCTGAATCCCGCGTGTCCCCGGGCCCCGGGTGCCACGGCGGAGCCCGCCCCGCAGAAACTGGTGTGCCTGTTTACCATCTTTCCGGGGGTGCCCGCGCCTCTCCGCACGGACTAGAAATGTCTTGCGAGAAGGGGCAAACGCGCCGTGAGGACGAGAATATGGAAGCTGACAGAAATAAACGCGGGTAGCGGCGAGGCGGGCGGGCGGGAGAGGCGAGGATGCGGCGAGCGACGGGGGGTCCCAAAGTGCTGAAGAGATCGTGCTGGCATGGTGGCCGGGGGCCTTTCAGCTCAACGGGCGCCACTACCTCTCCTTTCTCCCGCCGCCGAGCCGCGCGCTGCTGGTGCTTCCGTGCTCGGACGGCCATGATGTATCCATCATTCGAGTCTGGCCGGGTGTCGGCGGGCGGTAAAATATGTGTTGGACAGTGGTGCCGTTTGGCACGTAAAAGAATTCAAACTGTTGAATGCCGGACTCGTTTGAAGGTTATAGCCAAGCCAGATGTATAACAAAGCTTAATGCTAACGTATCATGGAAAATATCACGGGCGTGCTAATGCTAACGCGCCGAAAAATAAGTTGAGTTGTTTTTCTAACGCGTTCGTTGGGGAGCTATGGATTTTTAGAAGAATGGGTTACGTTTCCTCAAAGTTGAGTTCATAATATTGATCCGTCATAGTGATGGGGATATGAAGCTTCATGAAGCGTCAAAATATCCCTGACATGCTAATGCTAACAAACCCAAACAAAAGGGGTTGTTTTTCTAACACACTCATTGAGCAGCTATGTATTTTTAGAAGAATGGGTCACTTTTACCCAAAGTTGACTTCATAATTTTGATTCATCGTAGTGATGGGAAAATGAAGCTTCATGAAGCATCATGAAGCATCAAAATATATAATTCGTATATATAAAAAAAAAAAAATATATACCTTTTCTATGAGAACCACTGCATAGTGTTTAGCTGTTTTTTATCCGAATATTTTTACCGAAACAGTAAAGCATATATTGTTTATCTTCTATGAAAAATTGCTAAAACAATTTTTGAAAGTCCCCCAGAGTAAAAGTATCTTCTACTCTGAATGACAAAATTATATTCAGTTTCCCTTTGAGGCTTCCAGTCTTGTCCGGTTGTTGGGTGCAAGCTTGAGTGTTTCCAGAACCAGAACTAAAATTAAGCTAGCGGCAATCTATTTGTATTCTTCTCAACTGTGGAGCACACTTCCTGAACACCAGAGATGGGCTTGAACCGTAGGAACATTTAAATCCGGCCGGAAAACTTTGCCCGCTGATTTTTTTTATTAAACAGAAGTATTATTTCTTACCACCATCTGGCTTTTATTTTATTTTCTGCGTGTTTTTTTTTTAAGATAATGTCCTAGCATTTTGTAAAAATGAAAACACAAATGTTCTTCATGTTTTAGCTCCTAGTGAAGGCCACTTACACCAAAAGCAATATCTCATTTGTCTAGCACTTTATCCTGCTATCCAGGTTTGTGTAAAACATGACTTTTTTGCCCAATAATTGCAAAGTTTTCAAGCGGATTCCCGAGCGGATATGTAAAGTTAAGGCGGCGTATTAGACGGGATCAGCCTTAATTTCCTGCACTGTAAGATGTTTTCAGTTCTAGGTGGAAATGAGCAGTATTCCAAAGGCTAGAAATGTCAACACATACGGGATTAAGCAGTTTTCTCTGCAGTGGCGCGCTTCCTTCTCACCATATGAGCAACTTTGCTCTGGTTCTCAGGATGAAATCTGGCCGTCTGTTTTCGCTTCCCCTGCGCGGAAAGCCCAGCCTTACGGCAAATCCTCGTCCCGTCACGTGCGAGATGAGAACGGAGTGAGGAATGAGGAGACGCTGGTGTTTGACGCAATTATTTGAAAACGGATTGGGAAAACATGCTTTTTGTTTTGCCTTGGAAATTAGCCTGTTTTGAGGGGGCGGAGCTATCATGAAAGCTGTGGTTCATGTATACCTCCGTTAGAAGAAAGGAAAATACCCGTGAACGTTTAGCACAGTGGTTCTTACAAACAGGTAAAATCGTATAACTTAATAAACTTTTTGGGGGGGCAATTATCCCTAACCCTTTACCACCTCTTGAAAACGTGCAAGCTCCGTAGTGTGTGTGGTATCGACACAAAGCTCCGCCTCTCCGATTTGATCATCTGTCGGAATGACATCGCTAGCGTGAACGGCTCAGGTGTCGTGATGATTCGAAAAACATTTCACCGGCCGGGTCGAACCTCTTTCCGGCCCGCCCGCCATATGTTTGACACCGCCGGTGCAGACGACGCCTTCGTGAATACCATGAAAATGTTGGTTCCCTTTCCTATTGCGCTCGCCGCATTTTTTCTGTACTTTCTTTCCTTCCCACCTCTCAGAGTTTGAAGTTTTTTGCGGGAGTGCAGAGGTTTGGGGCCAGGGTTAAGGAAGAGCGCGGCGGCGCCGATGCAGTAAAGCGATTGTGATTTGTGCCCGCCGCCATCAGCGTCACTCTGCTCAGCTTGTCAGTCCGCGGCAGCGTCAAGGCGGGCGTTGCGGGACCGCTGTCACTAACAGTAATAGATATCATTTCAAAAGCGGCTCTCCTGCCCGTTGTGTCTGGCTCACGCCACTGGCTGGGGCCCACCTTGGCTATGGTTGGATGGGCCCGATCCGCACACACGCGGGGGCCCCGGCGCCGGGCTTAACTGTCGGGGTCGCAGCCCGACGATATATAGACACGCATGGATGGTTAACCGGCTAAATGTGTTGATATGGCGGGTGGGCGGAGGAATCCATCAGGCGCTCGCGTGAGGCAGATTTGACATTCCTGGATTTGCAAAACGATATACCGCTCAAATTTCGAAGCGATACGTCGGTGCCGCATGTAAGCGCGCACGTTGGGTCGCATTGTGCGGCCACGCCAATCAGAGCTTCTCCGAAGCCTCTAATGGCCATTAACAACGCAGCCGGTGGTGCAAAGAATGTGACATCACACGTGTCACACTGCGTTAAGCCCACATTAAGTCAAGACTACCTCCAAGACAAGCAGGCACTGTGTGTGTATGTGCTTTTGTATCTGCATGTCTGCACAATCATGTACTGTATTTATCCATGTGTCAATGTAAGAGGACATATTTGACCGTGTACTGTACTGCGCGTACGTGTAAGTCCGTAGCCACTACGGCACCCGCGGATTCTTCAAAAATGACTCAAATGTGCAGTAGTTCAGCTGTTGTGTGAAAGAAATCATACATCAAGTTGTTAGCGTTGTGTTTATTTCCTGTTAGAACAGCATGTACTAAAATCCATCTATGAAGTCTTTGTCCATCTCATCCCATTGCTTAGATAAAGCCGTTGACGCGGAAAAGTGTGAACTGGAACTTTCCCCAGCGGTTGGAGTAGAGCAGAGGCACCGGCCTATCTTCTGTTGGGGTTTTTCCTCAAGTCTTGTATCATTCAATTCAATTGCTGAATTGAATAAAAAGCAAACGTGAGGGCGGAGCTCTGACAGCCCTGAAGCGAACGCGAGTGTGAGCTCAGTTGTCCCTCACGAGCAAAAAAAAAAGTCAATCCTAGCTGGTCTGAGTTGACTATTTTACAGGATAGCGTTTGGGCTTGTCTTAGACTTCTTTATAGATTTCTCTGACTCACGGTTTCCGTGGCGATGACGCAATTTATGACCCGGCTGCAAAAATTTGAATTTGCGTAACACGAACTTGCGTAATATGTTTTCTAATTTTGACCACTTTAATATTCATATTTTGCTGGTAAAAAAAAAAAACGTATTTCTCCATCTCACAAAGTAAACGAGCAAACTGACTCGTAACAACAACAAAAATCGTAAGATGCAACAAATGTAAGTCAAGCTAGCAAACTAATAAAAACAAAAACGAATCAGCGCCAATACGTGCACCGAGTGTAAACACGGCGATGAGACTTAAAAGTAAAAGTCTGAACGGTAACGTGTATCAGCAGGTCGGACGAACGTGTAAACACGGGACGCATTTGCGTCTTTGTGTCGGCGCAGGTGCTGGCGGCTCGGCCATTACAAGGTGTGTGCTCTGGGTTTAACATACGCGCACAAAAGCACACATCGTGTGTTTCACGCCCGAAACCGTAGCGCGGACTATAGATCGCGACCGGCGCTTTAATTTGGCTTTGGAGTTGCACCTGCCCGTAGCGTCCGTTTCTTTTCAGCATTGTGTGTTTGCGCGATGACGATCTTTGTGCCCGCGGGGCGCGTCCCGCCTTCTAAAGGCTCGGCCCGCTTTATGTTGTGTTAATGACGCGATTAAGAAGTTCCACATTGTCCACACGCACAGGCCGTGCGTGTGTGTTGTGTGCTTGATAACACACACTCTCCCCCCCATGAAAACCTTTGAGAGAGTCTGTCTTTAGATGGATTTTAGATTTCGGAAATGTGTGTTAGGAAATTTTAGTGTTTCCTTGTTCATTGGGGGGGTTAGGGTTAGGGTTAGGGTTTAGGGTTTTTTGTTTTTGTTTTTGTTTATTATAAATGTTCTATTAGTTTTTCATTTGTTTTTTGTTTATTATACTGTATTTCTGTTTTTTCAGTTTTTTTCCCGTCATTATACTATGTCTGTTTTTTCATTGATTTTGTTTATTATACTTTTGTTTTTACGTATTATATTTTCCTGTGTTCTTTTGTTTTTTTTTCCACTGATTAACTGTGAGAAGTTACATTAAACAAACATGAAAAAAGTATGATAAATTACAATTAATGAAAAAAAAACTACCAAAGTCATACTTATAATAAACAAAAACAAATGGTGAAAAATAAATGGAATGAAGTGACATACACCAGAAACAGTTGGGTTAAAAATAACCCAATTATTGGTCAAAGGGATCAACCCAATATTTGGGTCAATTTGACCCAATTTAGATTTTTTTTTTTTAACCAACTGAGCCAGGTTTTGAGGTTGACTTTTTTGTTTATTTTAATCAAAAACCCTGAAGGTAGGGTCAAATTAACCCAAATATTGAGTTTTTTTTAAGATCGCAGGTTAAAAAAAAACAACCACCGAGTTAATGTTATTCCATTTGTTTATTTATTTTTTATGTGTTATACTGTTTTTTTTCATTTAGTGTACTCTATGTATACGGTTTGTTTATTTTTCTCTCATCTATTTTACATATTTGATCATTTATTACATTTTTCGTGAGGTTTGTTGTTTTAGTTAATACTCTGTCTGTGTTTTTGTTTTGTTTTTGCCTGTTTTGAGGCAATAACCCCCCCCCACACACACACACACACACACACACACACACACTCAATAGTTTCAATAGTAACTCAAAATGACCATCATACAAAAACTGTTACTACCAAACCTTAAACTTTCCTTTAAATTTGCAAAGTATGTCAATATAGTACTCAACTCTCTGGAATTTTCTTTGAAAACTCTTGATGGGCAACAAAAGAGAAGAAGAGCTTCTGAGCTGCCCAAAAGTGCTTAGCACACTTTGCCTCCCCCCCACCCGCACGTCACTGCCCCCCAACCCCTTCCCATGCTCTCGTCAGCTAATTATCCGGAATTAGAATCTTCTTTCACACCAGTGGTGTCAGGGCGCCTTAGCTTAATCTGTCAAGGCCCCTCATGACTGGGTGCTAAACTCGCGACAGTTGACGAGTGCGAAGGGCCGCAAAGCTAATTGTAAGTGAAAAGCTGGACAGCGCTGATGGGGAGGGGGAGGGGGGAGGGGGGGTTGTTTTTGGTTGGAGGACAAGATTAAGGAGGGACGTTTGTTTTTGTTTTGCAGGTGGGAAGAGGGCGGCGGAAGGACGCTTGAAGGCGTCTCGCGCTGCCCCAGAAAAGAGGGGAAAGGAGGAGGAAGCCATGTGTGAAGAAAACAGGTAGGTGTGATGAAGGACGGCAGCAAATTCTTTCTTTCGGGGCATGTCGGACAACATCTTCTTCATCGGTGCTCATGGCCTGGGACCACCTGCCTGTGTGTGCGCGTGTACGTGTGTGTATACATATTTAATTTTGGCTTGCTTGCTGTTTGTGGATATTATCACTTTGATGCTTGAAGCCAGTGCATATTTTTTTTAGTGTGTGTGTGTGTGTGTGTGTGTGTGGGGGGGGGGGGGGGGGGGGGGGGGGGGGGGGCATGTTAAGGGGTATGTTTACACCAGGAGCAAAAATGTTATAAATCATTTTACATTTTTGGATTTATTCAAACGTTCATTTGAATATTCAGTGAGGAATCTGAGATATTACATATGCTGTATATATATATATATATATATATATATATATATATATATATATATATATATATATATATATATATATATATATATATATATATACATACACATATATATACATACACATATATATATATATATATATATATATATATATATATATACATACACATACACATATATATGTATACATACACTAATATATACACTCATAAGTAGATTTTGCCTGTTTTACGTAATCGTCCACAGAGCAGAAATTATTATATTTGTCTTAAAGCTCAATAAAACACTTAATAATTAATAATTTTGTTATAATTTAGAAAACGGTTTTTGCCCTTTTTCTAACATTAGGGTCAAAATCAGTAACAGAGTCCGAATTCATTTGCTTACCATGTTCTGCAATTCTGCATTTCGGTCAATTTAATAGAATGTCTTGTTATATATATATGCAAATGAAAATCAGAACTTTTTTTCCGATCCATCGACAAAATAATCGACAGTTTAATTGATCCATTGCAACCCCAATATACACTATAATGTATATTAGTTGTGACTACATGCTTTCCGTGAGTGTGTGTGTTTGTGGGCAGGGAAGGATGTTCATGTTTTTACTTTTCAGACTGGTACCAGAATGAGTATTAAACTAACGTAATCACCGATACCAAGTACAGATACCACAAGCAATATTGATACACAATATATACAATATATATATAATATATAACAATATATATATATATATATATATATATATATATATATATATATATATATATATATATATATATATATATATATATATATATATATATATTAGTGTTTGTGTGTGAGTTGGCCTGCTCTCTAGCCTCGTCTTAGGTTAAACGTTTCCTTGCCAGGCCAAATGAAGTGTGTCACCAGCCCGACAAAGGCGAGATGAGGCATGATGGGAGCTTGTCACCTGTCTCTTCGGGGCATCTGGGGGTGTCACACTTCACTTTTTTCGCCCAGTCACTTTGCGCGCTCGGAACGTTTCCCGAAACACACGGTGTTCCGATGGATGACTTCAAGGTTGCGAGAGGGAAAACTGTGAAAATGAAATACAGATTGTTTTCTTTTTTTTTTTCGCATTTACTGATTGGTTGTTGGTCTGTAACATTTGAGTCATTGGAGTTACCCTACTAGGTCTGCTTTTCCAATGATGTGTGTGTATGTATATATATATATATATATATATATATATATATATATATATATATATATAATATGTATTTGGGCTCTCTAATGGACTTCTGAAACAATAGCCATGTTTGCAATTTTAATAAGAGCCATCCGAGGTACAGAGAAGGGTTGGCTAGAAAAACGGGCGCAACAGATTCAGTGGTGAAAGTGGCTTTTATTCCACCGTGCAAAAAAATAGTGCAGGCGGTTTCCGCTAATACATTGTTGTGTTAATGATTAAACCCTTTCTCTTATAAATCCGGCGGGGCTGTTGACCTTCCATTTATGTGTTTGCCGGCGTCCGACGGGATTCAGCCGCGGGCCGGCGGCCTCCACTCCAGCGCTACTTGGGAGCACTTGAGGACTGGAAACAGCTCGTGAAGATTCGCCTTGATTAGGCCGCGGAAAGTCCGCGCGGAATAGATTAAGAAGCCGTTTGGAATTGGACCTCGTTCCACCCTCCGGCTCTCACAAAAGGACCCGAGTCTCCTTTGAACCCGTGTTTGAAAATGAAAGACATGTCCAATGGAGGTTTCTTTTCTTCTTCTTCTTCTTTTTTTTTTTAAGCGTAGAGAGGAGTGGGAGGCGTGGCGAGGGGGGAGACAAGAGCTTTACAGCCCCGTTTTCACTTACGCTCCTCGGTTTTCTTCCGGCCTTGAGCCGCCATGGAGGAAAAACCAGATTTGTGTCGGAAGAAAAAAAAAAAATCGGGGTCGGCAGAGGGGGGAAGGGGCCAAAATGAGAAAGGGGCTTCTCGGAGCCAGCTGCTGGAGAGGTTAGTTGGAGATTTCCAGCCATTAACCCCGAGCCCAGCCGGCTCGGCCACTTGAGGCAGACAAGGGCCCGGCCGGGACGGGCCGGAGCCCCTCTGTGAAAGGGGACGGGGGGGACCCGGCTTGATCCGGCGGCGGGGGGGGGAAATTGTTTACAAGTGGGACCCTCGACTCCACAATGGCGGAGAGCGAAATAGTTGAGTGAAAGAGTGAAACAAATCTTCCAAAGCGCGAGGGCAAAAGTGAAAGAGCTCGGAGCCAGAGTGATTAAGGGCGGACCAATGGGCGCTTCTGGCGGGTGCTGTCGATGGGAGTTGAGGGTGCGGGGGGGCAGGCGGTGATTTTGACACAATAAGTGGAGGGCCTATTGGGATGGAGGGTCCGCGGGAGGAGGGGGCCCACTCCTTCTCTTTTCAAAGGCAGGATAAACAAGGAAATGAGTCTGTAATCATTTCCAGAGATTGCCTTCCTCTTTTGCTTCTCCTCTCTCCGTCCCCGCCGCCGGCCCGTCTTCATTAGCGGCCCGCCGCCCGATTAAAGGCTTTTTATTTATTTATTTTTCAAACGTCTGCCGGACGCAGGGCCCAGCTCGGAAGCGGGGGCCGCCGCCGTACCGCCCGCTTTCCGTGGTTTTTTCGAAGCCGGTTAGGTCACGTGACTTTTAAGGCGAGAAAACGACGAGGCGTTTTAGCTGCGAGTCCACCGCCGCCGCTTTGTTGCGGGATTCGGTTTTCTTGCCGCCCCGACACTTGTTGAGACACGGCGAAGATGGCGGGTGGAACAAAAATGGATTTGTATCAGATAATCACTTTGGAATTTGAAGATATGAGATACCAAATCATGCTGTTTTAAACGTATTTAATGAATTGATTTAAAAGATTCACGTCACTAATATATATATATATATATATATATATATATATATATATATATATATATATATATATATATATATACACATTATGCCCACACACACTAACACACATATATATGTTTATTAGGTTTGATGGCTTTGTAAGTGGTCAAAGTGGAAAAAAAAAGTATGACGAGTAAAAGTAAAAGTATGACGTTTTTTGAGAGTATGACGTTTTGTTCTAGTATTTTACTTAAATGATTAAGTTTGGGCTTTTTTTTTCTATGGCATGACAACCAGGAAATTAAAATTAAATGTAATGATAAATCATGTTTCTCTACTTTTACTATTTCCAACAAAGCTTGTACTTGAGTAAAATATTGGCTTGAATTTAAAATAATTAAGTATGTTTTGAATTGAGGATTTTTTTGTAATTGCCTTTGACTGTTATTATTCTTTGTAAAATACAACAAATATTACATAAGATTTCTGGGTATCGGTAGCACTGTAATTGTTTATTTTTATAGACCGGGACAGGAAGTAAATCAAACAGAGTTTTTTTTTTTGTTTTTTTTTTAAATTTAATGCTTTAAAGAATTTGTTTAAAAATGTATTCTCCAGATTTTTGAGCCCTAAAAATAACACACATTTAATGTGACACCTCATAGAAAATAGTTAGTTAAAAATAATAATGAAAATCTTCTAATACATTGGTGAAAATTTGTAATTCTTTGGCATAGATATATGTAGATATCGCTATATATATTTAGATATGTGTAGAATTATACATACATATTGTATTTAAATACAGTGTAAGGAAATTATATTTATGTAGCAGTTTGTGCAGTATTTTATCCAATCTTTTACATCTAAAGCATTTCACAGCATCGTTGAAAGATGACATCAGGGAGCTGAAATTTCACCCAGGTAGTGACAACATGCGAAAGTTCAACAAGCAGCGTGCCATTCCTTTGTTAAAATCGTGCAAAAATGACGTGGAAGAAAATAACCCAAGAGGGTTCAAAGTGTAAAATACCTGAAACAATTTACACGATTTTGCGTGGTTCCGCAAACCGCAGCTGCAATAATAAGCAGTTTGTGACCAAAAAGCGGGCAGGTTTCATTTAAAGCTGTTAGTATTATTGGTGCAGGTGTTGTAGTCAGCGCGTTTGAGAATAATTGCTTAAACAGTGCAACAAATTTGCCCTCCTCCCATTTGCTTTTGACCTCATCCACTCGGATCATGAATCAGCAGCCAGTTCCTTCCAAAAAGGCCCCGCCCACCCTTCGCCGGGGAGCGCCAGATAAAGGTGGAAAGGTGAATAAATCACCACAACAACAACAAAAGAATGTGACGCCAGCGTGACTTTAAAGAGTCTTTTTTTTTTCCCCCATCAGGGAGGAAGTATTCGTTTTTTTTCTTCTTCTTTTTTTTTTTATTGGTTTCATATGACACGACAGAACCTTTTTAAGATGTTGTAGACGCACTGGTAAAAAGGCGTCTGCCCACCCCTGCATTAAGTGCCCCTGTGATCTCCGGCATATTTATAGGCACTGTCTTGTGTCACATGGCTTCCATTTCTTCACTTGATGGGACCCCCTGTGGCTGCTTTTACAAGCACGTGTATGAAGGGGTCACCGGCACCCCGGTGGGGGCCGGCTCGCACTGGACGGGAATTAAAAGGTTTTCTTCGCCCTTGGATCTGAAATCAGTCGGGGAAAATATTACAGTATGGTACAGGAGGTGGAAATACGGCGAACCTTAACCCTAACCCTAACCATAACCTTAACCCTAATAATGTATCTTTGGACCAGGGTTTTCATGAGAAACTGACCCAGTCCAGACTGAGTGTCAAGATGGAGGCAGCCCCCCCCCCCCCCTCCCATCATCCTCACTAGGACGCTCCAAGTCTCCGTCTTGACCATGTGGTGTTGCGTGTTGGTTTTAGTGTGCCCTAAAAACACACCGTTAAACACACTTTTAAAGGTTCCTAAAAGCATTTTTCCTCTCAGGGCTTTGGCACTTTAATCTACTATTGGGTTTCACGTGCAGCACTGGCACACCTGGGGAGACAAATGAAATAAGATGGCTTTTGAGGGTGCACGCACGAAGGTGGGGTTCTTGTAAAAGGTTCAAAAAAAATGCAGAAAGAGAAGCCTAATCAGATTTATTGTTTTAATCATAGTGGGGAGGTGTCGCCCTCTTTTTGGCATGATGGCTTTATGACCTCTTTACTGTTCTGGGCTGCGTTTTTTTTTTTTTTTTGTCTTAGATGTGAAGGACAGAGATTAAACCCTGAGTTGCCCTGTTTAATCTCTGTGCCTGCTCCCTAATAAACCCCGCCCCCAAATCACAGGAACATTTATTTTGGGGGGATGTGCCAATCCCGAGAACGTGATCGGGAATTAGGCGCGATCGCATTGTTTTCTGCTGATTGGAATCGGGGGGAAAAGGAGTTTGGAAAATGTCTTTGTATTTTATTGTTTTTCGTTATTTTATTTATAGGGATGAGAAATGTACATGGATATTGCAAAAAGATGTTGCTGCCTTAACATAAATACAATTAGTGGGGGAATGCTAGCCATGTGAATGAAAGAAAATGAAATAAAAACATTAAAAAAAAAACTATTTGGGTACACTTTGCCAAGGTATCAAATCGAGACTTGGTATCGGCGAATCTTCAAAATCAGGAGACTCGTGCAAAAAATGTAACTGGGACATCCCCAGTATTTTCATTTGTTCATTTTTTAAATCATAAGAATAAAAGAAATACAGGATCAATATAACAAATTCTTGCAATGCCTGAGTCGACCGATTTTTAGAATCTGCCGATCCCGAGTCCCAATTCGATATCTCGGTAAAGTGAATCCAAATTGTCTTTCTTTCTCCCATGTGCACTATTTAAACAATCATTTGAGCTTCAAATCAAAGAGAAAGCATTAAATGAAGACACTAGGGAGCTGAAAATATTCGATTTTTTTACGGCGATTCTTACACTTTTACTGCAAATGAAATATCGCCAAATATCGGTTATCTGCTTCCTCTACTGCTAATAATCGGTATCGGTCCTGGAAAAAAACCATATCGGTGGATCTCTAGTTAAAGTTTTCTTTTATTTAATAAAAAAAAAATGTACAACACCTTTTATATTAGCTTAAAACAGTATCTTAAGACATTTAATCATGGCTGTGTTGATTTCCGATTTTTCAGGCTAATGTTACTTATCGTACATGTAAATTTTTTTTTTTTCTCTTGGCACTATGCGTGTACTTTTCTCACCCTTAAAAATGGGAAAAAAAAGAAATCAAATAAAACATCCCCAACACCAAACCCCCTCCGATTCCGACGCGCTAAAAACAACGCAATCGCGCCCGATTTCCGATCACGTTATCGGTATCTGCAAATCCCTGATAGATTCAACTGGGGGATTTTTTTTTCTGACCAAGTTGTCTGTCTTTGAGTCTTGGCGCTTCCAAGCAGCTGCTGTGCATCCTGACAGATTTCCCCCTGCTTCAGGAAGAGGGGGTCACCGCGGGGTCAATTCCAAACACGACGGCGTGGCTCACACAGCGCGAGAGGGACAACGAGGCCTCGCCTCTCTCCGACCTGTTGTTAAAATGATTTTTATTGGATCTTTTCCACTTTTGAAGTACAACCAAGGAGTACAATTGCTCTTATCTTCTTCCTGTCCCTTTTCCCCGAGTCGGGGGATGTTTTTGTGAGTGGGTTGAAGGGAAGTAAGAATTTCATGGATGTCAAAGGGCGGGTTCTAAAAAAAGACTTTGTGATTCCGTTTTATTTAAACGTGTAGATAGGCATTTTATCTGCTGCTGGTATTCGGTTGCGAAGGGCGTGTGTCTGGTCGGACGCTGACAACCCGCAGGCGCCTTTTCAAAGGCGTTTTAATAGGCCCGAATGAATCTGCTCGCTTACTTTGATGCTGACAGACCAATAGTTCGGAAAATGGAAACTAGAACAACGGCTCTCAAATGGGGTACGTGAAGACACTTGAGAATTTACGTGAGATCCAAACAGGGTATCTGCGCGTATTAGCAAAATTTGTTTTTTTAATGCCATGACAGGACCTGTACATTTTTACTTTTCAAGTTAAGAGCAAATGAATTGGAACATGAATCCACCTATTTTTTTTTTGCAAAATACTGTATGTCTTTATTTTGCTAGGACTTATACAAATGGGCGGTGTCATTGACATTTCTCAACAATCGAAATAAAACAGATTTTACACATCTGTATTTTCATGTCGCAGAATAAAACACTTCTACAAATTCAGTATTGAAATTGATGAATTCAGACACTGCACCGCACTCTTTCTTTGAAAGAGGACTTGAATATCCACTGGTTGCTATTTTTATTGTTGTTATATTGAAGCATTTCTTTGGCAAAATGAGGACGATTTAAAAATAAAGAAAAGGAGATCAACTAGCCGACAAGATTGTGCAACAATTTCATTTGACTTTCCCCGACCAGGAGGCAGCTTGAGTGGATTTTGCCTGCAACATGCTAGTAAAGTAGAGATGCTATTAATGCTATACCGATAACGCAATATCCTATCAAAAAGCACAAGCCATACTGCTGATTTAATTCCTTTTTTTGGGGGGGCAAATTGATTTGTCTGAGATTTTGGGAGTGGGGGGGGGGGCTGGGCCGGGGTTGGGGCGGGCGGTTGATCATCTCAGTGGTCAAGAGTGGCCACATCTGTGTGATGAACGCCATCTCGTACTGTAACTGCTAAGCCTCCGTGATTGGATGGAAGAATCTATTATGGTGGGCACTTCACCAGTGTACGACTGCTGTACCAGCTGTACTACGGGGTACCGATTGCAAAAGTCCAATCAGAAACTTTTGTGAGGGCAAAAAATGGGATTAATACACAGATGATGGTTTCTAAAGCTGCGCTACAAAGAAAATTGCTGCTTTGGTGTAACTGTACATCCCATTGTGTAGCATTCGGTGGAAATGCAACGCTAATCTAGAATAATCTAAAGGTCATTTATATGTCACAAATTTACAATGATATTCATTTTAGGCTTCACTGCTTGTGCTGTGAACGTCTGAGCTGCCTATTGGTGATCTCTGTTGATGGGATTGGATTAGGCTGGATCAGATTAGGGATTGTTTGGGATAAACATTCAGTACGACGCCGGAATCTGGTAATCTACTGGCGCCCTTGTCATAAGAGGTATTCGCCTTTATTACTGTGAGGATGTGGAATCTTGTGTGTACTTTTTCCGTATAGTCTCCAGCCAAGACAGCCATTCTAGATTCTAGATTGCTAATAAATAGGTCCTATCCTGGTCAGTTTGTTGGTCCTTTCTGGATGAGAAATAGCGTTCAAAGTCCTTACTGTGAGAAATCATTCTTTCAAGTAGCACTCCTGTACTGGCTATTGACAGCTTTCGTTTTCTTCAGAGTCGTAGGCTCGTCTCCTGTCTCTTGACTGGGCCTTTGCCCCATGTCTGATTTGTGAGAAATCATTCTTTTAGGTAGCGCTCCTGTACTGCTTATTGAAAGCGTTCGTTGTCTTCGAAGTCGTAGACTCGTCTCCTGTCGCTTGACTGGGCCTTTGCCCCATCCCAAAGACGTCTGATTTGTGAGAAATCATTCTTTTAGGTAGCGCTCCTGTACTGCTTATTGAAAGCTTTCGTTTTCTTTGGAGTCGTAGGCTCGTCTCCTGTCTCTTGATTGGGCCTTTGCCCCATCCCAAAGACGTCTGATTTGTGAGAAATCATTCTTTCAGGTAGAACTCCTGTACTGCTTATTGAAAGCTTTCGTTGTCTTCGAAGTCGTAGACTCGTCTCCTGTTGCTTGATTGGGCCTTTGCCCCATCCCAAAGACATCTGATTTGTGAGAAATTATTCTTTCAAGTAGCAGTCCTGTACTGCCTATTTTCGTCGAAGTCGTAGACTCGTCGCCCCTCACTTGACTGGGCCTTTGCCCCATCCTAAAGACGTCTGATTTGTACTCATTATACTTCCTTGTGAGTGAAATTTCACGCTCAAGCAGCTGAAAAGAAGCCAAGAGCATCCGGATAGTTTTCAAAATAAAATAGCATTCAAACAGTGATTGATAAATACAATGCTATAAATATCGCATATCGGAATTTACCAAAAGAAACGATAAAGAACTTTCAAAACACACGGACTTCAGAAAGTCACATTAAAAAAAGAAACCCGTCTTTGTGGGAGTGGTCCCCATCTCGACACGGCGCACGGTATTTCATCATTTACACAAGATGACAGAACACAAGTTAAAATTATAGAAACGTCAATTTTAAGAGTATGATCCAATTTATGGTCTTTGATGGCAAAACTTTACGGGCTGGCCCGCCTCCAGCTGTCTGGCCCCTTCCGAATAGCTTGAAAGCATCTGTAACTTACACACTTGTAAATGAAATGTGTATCTGGCTGAATTAAAATGGACCGTCCGGGGTCATGTTTTGCAGCTCGCCGTCCCGTATGCACACCCGCGCACAAAAGGCACGCACTTTGAATCAATCCTCGTCTCCGCTATCAATCCATATCTGGATCGTTTGGCCCGGTGATGTGAATAACTCGGCTACGGGCTTAACAGCAACCCAATCCTTTATATATTTCACTAGTGTCAAAATGTCAGAATGAAGTGCTGCCTGCTCGCACTTCACCAGTTTCTCCTTTCCCTTCCTCTCGGAGGAGTGTAGCTCCGGTTTCATTGGTCTGTCGATGGGCAGACATGCGAGGGCGCGGCGCTGGCGTGGTTTGTCATTGCTATTTTCAGCTAAACTAATTCTCCAGAAGGGCTTTTTCCGCCTTTAATAAAGCCCTGACAGCAGAGGTGGCAAATGGACTCGCGCTCTGTACTTAGCGCTTAATAATCACTGACTATTTCTCTTGTTTTGTTTTTTTTTAGTTCAACAGGCAAAGACGATCGTAAACGACGTAATGTTTTAAAGTTTCTGTGGAAAATATTTCTTAGATGTGGTAAAATTTGGAAATAGCTACTGAGATGGATGACAAAATGGCGCCGCCGCATGTCACTGTCCAGACTCTTTTTGACATCTTTGAGGATTCTGGAACCTACCAAATGGGGCCTTCTTCTAACCGGCTTCTTTAATTGAACCCCTATGTAGTATTTTGTCCATTTTTGGGTCATTTTCTTCCACATAATTCTCCCAGTATTTTTGCCAAGGGAGGGCACGCTCCTGGTTGTGTGATAACTAAGTGGTCGTGCCATGTTGAACTTTGACATGTTGTCGCTATCTGGGTAAAATTTCAGCTCCCTAGCATCAACTTTTAATTATTTCCCTTTGATTTGAAATGTATTTAATGCAAAAATCAAACGTTTAAAGTGATATTATACATATTTAGCCGACGATTATAATCCGTACTTAAGTTTGAGGTTGTCCAGAACTCAAGGGGATTTTATAACATCTAAACTCCTCTTCCTCTCATCAGTACAGCACTTATATTAATCCTACACAGAAGCAAAAACATACACACATCCCTCCCAATCTCCTACGTGCATGTTTTGAGTTTTGTGGTGAGGTCTATGTGGCATGCGCAAGAATTTTTCTTTTTCTCATGCTTATACTATGTCCCTTTTTGGGGACATGGCCTGAGTCTTGTTTTTTCTTCCCCTCCTATCCCGCTTCATCTATGATCTCTGGGTGCTTTTTAGTGAGTAATGACAGGCTCTTCCGTCCTGTATTACCGTGTTTTTTTTTTTTTTTCCGGGCAGTCTGTTTTCAATCTGTCGCTCAAAGGATTAAAACACAGCAAAATAGATGCTAATAAGCATCTATGCATCAAGCTAATACAAAACATGTCTTCAGCCGTTTTCGGCAGTAAGAAGTTTTGACTTTGTACATCATTAATACGTTCATTTGAATTAGAGTTGCAGGCGCCTCATTCAAGATGCATCAGCACTCAGGTAACCGGCAAAGTGTAATTAGTCGTGTCCCTTCTCCCCGCCAAAGCTGCCGGCCACTTTCTCCCCTTCACCGTAAGCTTTGGCACGAGTGGCGGAGAGGGTCACTGTTTAATAATGAACAGGTCGGGCCGGCTGTAAGGGATACAGGCACCTGCTTTATGCATCAGTCAATTACCTAATTAGAAGTCTCCCGCAGGGGAAAGCTAATACCTCATCCCGGGGTTGGAAGACAACCCCTTTCCATGTGAATGGAGGCTCTCGCTAGACTAACAGATACCTGCGTGTGTAGCCGCGGCTCAAGTGTGTGTGCATGCGCTTTTGCGTGTGAGAACAAGAGAGAGGGAGCGAAGGGCTAGGTTGACCAGTGCTCTGTTTCCTAGCACAGATCAGGTACCAAAGGACGCTCATGGGAAATTGTGCTCTATGCCGGCGCGATCCAATAACGACCTAAGCTCGGCCCTGCGCCTCGCGCCCGTCTCGCCCCGTCGCCGCGCGGGCCGGGCCAGAGAAAGTGATCGCAATGGGGGTACGTGAGGGCGCTACAGGTGCTATGAGTGGTTACTAACCCGGGTTGGATCGAACCTAAAGCCTAAATGTGTGTGCTAAATGGCAATCCAGAGCGCTCAAGTCCGGTCCAGTTTGCAAAACGAGGCCGTCGTCACTCTGCCTCTCCCGTTGTCACCCTCCCTCCGTCGCCGCCGCACCTCCTAAGGCTAAAATATCGGATTTAATCATAGCTGATGAGCGGCCATGATTACCTCAGAGCTGGTCGTTAGCCTCAGCTAAGCCGCAGTGTCGAGCGCTCGCAGAAATGTCCCATCGTATTATTTACCGGCCCCGTCTTGAGTTTCCAGGCTCGCTCGGCCCTTTCCTGCTTTCTCACCATCAGTGTTCACAATGATCTATCTATATCCAACGTCTCATTCATTACTATCTCAATCGGGGGGGGGGGGGGGGGGGGGGGGGGGGGGGGGGCGTCTCGTGTGCAACTTGGCGGATAATCATTTCCTTTCATTCAGCAATGAGACGCTATGTTCGATAACCTCTTGCCTGCCGAGTGAAAGATGATAAAAAGGCTTCGGAGGAATTTTTACTGGATCCGTCAGGCCTGATTTCAAGTCGGGACGCGACTCACATAAATGTCGTTCTCCGTCCATCCATATGTCCATTCAGCAATCCAGTCATTCATTGGTTGCCAGCCAATCGCAGGGCACACAAAGACAAACAACCATTTGCACTCACAAACATATACGGTGGCAACTTAGTGTTCAAAATACCTACCGTGCATGTTTTTGCAATGTGAGAGGAACGCGGAGCACACAGGAAAGCCACGCAGGCATGGGGACAACATGCAAACTCACCAACTCATACTAATACTATACTATTAATTAAATATATTGACAAGAGCCAAATCAAAAGCTTTCAAACGTAAAAATACGTCTTTGGGATTGAACGATTTAAGGCGAGCCGCTTTGAAGACGCGGTTGTGACACCCGGTGCTACAAATGTCCACGTAAGTGTCGACGAATGCGATCGGTCAGCACGCTAAGAACCGCCGCCCTTCGTAAAACCCGATCTTAATTCGAAAGGTATGAATTAATAATCTTGTTGATCCTTTCTAATTGTTCCCGCTGCCTTCCCTTCTACGCCTGGATGAAAAAGTGAGAGGCGCCGCCCACTTCTCGGTACAGTTACCAGAAGTGTAAGATAGGAATGTGGCCTGCCTCAGCGAGAAATCCCAAAGTGCTTGGCGAGTCGTAGCTGCTAATACAGCTAATGCAGTAATGTACGGGCCGAGGCGATTAATGAGAGCGCTCTGCCTCTGACATCTCAGACACCCTAATGTTGCTGCAGCGTCTCTCTGCCCGCGCTTTAATCCATCACTGGCCCCCGTAACCCAATTATGGCCTGGCGCCCCCCCCCCCCCCCCCCCCCCCCCCCACCCCCCTCCCTCCACTTTGCTCGGTCCTTCACACACATCTGCAAAAGGGCAAACGGGCGCACGCACTTCTATATAGATAAGTGGCTTGGAGTGTGATCGGACAAGCGTGTTTCACGCACAAAAAAGGCCATTTGGGCAGACACCAACACCATGAACAGCAGGTAAATGAGCCTGTGTTTGTGTGATGACAAGTTTGTGCTGTGTAAATTGTAAATTGGACAGGCCTCTGTTAGACCTCTTGTTTTGCTGCCCTTTGGAATTTCACTGGCGTATGTGGTGCAACACACACACAAATATATATATATATATATATATATATATATATATATATATATATATATATATATATATATATATATATATATATATATATATATATATATATATATATATATATATATGTGGTGGAATGATTATTGGATTAATCATATCAATCACAAGTGGATTCACTGATTGTGGTCTAGTAAATGTCAAAAATCCTCCACAAAAGTCCACAATTTCAATCAAAGCAAAAGGAATGTCTCTGTGGTAATTTTAGGAGAAAAAACACTGTACTGTGTTTACAAGGTGCTGCGACTTTGAAAAAAATGATAAGTTCTTTAGATTTTTTTAGTTATGTAATGGACCAAACCAGTGTGTTCATTTTATTTTCTACTCTGTCAATTTGAGAACATTTCCTATTTTTGAATAAACAGAGGAAAATGAAAACATTAATTAATCGACATAATAATCAACAGTGAATTGATTAAATAAATTAAATAATGACTTATTATATATAACTAATATATATATATATATATATATATATATATATATATATATATATATATATATATATATATATATATATATACATATATATGTATATATATAATTTATATATATATATATATATATATATATATACATATATATATATATATATATATTTTTTTTTATAGTATCTGAATTAACATAAAAAAATTTAAAAAATCGTGAAACGTATGCAAATTAAACTACATAAACCCCCATAACTACCCTAACCCTAACCAAGTTGATTGAGTTTTTTAATTTAGGGATTTAAACATATATATATATATATATATATATATATATATAGATATATATATATATATATATATATATATATATATATATATATATATATATATATACTTTATGTGTATATACTGCATGTATTATATACCGTTTCACCTGCAATTTTAAATTTCCAATCAATGCAAAAATAATGGCACAGTCACCGATGCTTAGTGGTGGCAAACCCTCCGCTGGCAATCATGCTAATCATGCGAGATGCTACGCTAACATGCTTCATTCCCAAAGGGAGAGGCCGCATTTCATCAGACGTCCCACTGCAACATTTATGATTGGCCTCGAAGGTTCCGATACTCAATTGGCTCACTGAGCATATTAGCTTGGACGTACAAGAACCGCACGGCGCTCCAAGGTCGCCTCGACGCGTAACAAGGACTACGCTCCCGTACCTCTCGCTTCCTGTCTCTTGCAGCGGTTATGTCACGTGCGGAGTTAACGGAGCTGTCAATCGAGAGATCTATGAGCCGGCCCCCTCTAAATCAGGTGCATTGACTCCTTAAGAATTACTGGAGGAGCCTACTTCAATTAGCCACTCCCAACAGCAAATTAACTTAAATGTACCCGCTCAATAAAGTTCGAGACGATCATTTGCATGTCAATGTCGCTTTACTTCCCTCAAGGCCTTTTTTGCCAGACGTTCAGCTGACCCGTGCAAATCCGAAGAGGCCTCTGGTGACTTCATTGCGCAAATGCCAATTAGCCAAAAAGCTACCTTTAAAGACAACTGTCCTATTGGAATGCAATGAAAACAAGCAACAAGCAAACGTATTTTATTATATGTGAAAATTAACTCATTCAGTACTATATATCATAAAATTTTAAAAAAAGTCAGCAATGCCATGAATCATGCAGATGTGCTCCAAATATTGTCCAATTTAATATAATATGTACCGTATTTTCCACACTATAAGGCACATCGGATGATCAGGTGCACCTTCAACAAATGGCCTGTTTTCAAATAAAGGGTGCACCGTATTATAAGGCGCATAGAATAGAAGCTATGGTTGTGGTAGGGGTTGCATAATGCATCCACTAGATGGAGCTCCGCTAAAGGGAATGTCAACAAAACAATCGGATAAGTCAGTCAAATTTTTCATCAGAAATAAAGATTTTGTGGAAAGTACTATCTGAAAAATGGGGAAAAAATATCTCTGAATTACATTAAAAGACTTTAGATCAATGCCCAGATGACTCAAGAGTTTAAAAGATTATAATTATGATTCAATTAAATGTTAAATTTTTTCAACAGTTTGCGGATTTATTTTATAAAATTCATTTTTTTTTTTTTGACTAAAACTCAGTTTTTGTGCCTGGTCCTCATATATATATATATATATATATATATATATATATATATATATATATATATATATATATATATATATATATAAAACATATTAAAATTTAAAACATGGTGTTATGAAAATTTTAATGGCAAAAAACGTATAATTGAAATTCAGAAGTAAAAATTCAAGAATTTGTTTTGTTTTGTTTTTTTCCCTCAACCATGAAAACTCGCGGTCTATGTGCGACATAAGGCGCACTGGATTTTTAGGCGCAGTGTCAGCATTTGATCAAATTTAGGTGCGCCTTATCGTGCGGAAAACACGATTTTGTTCAACTTTAGCTTCACTAAAGTGGATTCACTAAAACTTTTTTATAATGCACTTTTTTTTTCTCTAGATTCTCCCACTAATTTCGAGTGAGAACATCCACTTGTGCTTCTCGACCTTGAACAAACTGTCATTTGTGGGCTATTTTTGGCGGGGAATTTTCTGGACAACAAGACACAGTCGCTGATGTGTTATCCCGATTAGGAAAAAGAAGGCAAAAAAACAACGGAACAAATGTTGACCGGAACCGTGGGAATGGTTGCGATCAACGCTCAAACAGTGGCTCATTCTTATTTTGAAAGAGCGAACAAGCACAGAGCTCTCATATAATCTGCGTGTCCTTAAATCACTTGCTTGTTAGTTTGGAGACAACCTTCTTGGAGATAAATGTTACTTATGGATGGATGATGTCATTTTGTTTGTATGTCGAAGTCAATCACTTGAAATGAAGTCATACGGTTGTCATCGACGTTTGGAATCGTCGTCTTTTAGCTTGACTTCATCCAGATGTGATCGGCTGAATCGGATTGGTAGATATTTTGCGTTCTGTTAGCTGGGATGCCATAATTTTCTGTTTGACATAATTAGTGGATCTATATTAAAAAATGAAAAAACAAAACATTACAGCAAACACAATATGTACTACCACAGTTTATAATCGGAGGTTTCATGTCCATTTCATATAATATACTCAGTATATAATGGGTGTCCCAAAAAAAGTATACACATCTTAAATAATTGTAAATTTGGGATTTATTATAATTCGAATAAATTTCACACACAAATTTCTTAACTTGAAAAGATAGAACTGCCAAACGATACACACAAAAACATTTCTACACAAGCTGTGAAAATTTCCAACAAAAATGGTCAAAGTTATCGGTTTATTTTGTAACCACTCGCTATTGTACAACTTTACCATTCCCCCATTTTGAAACCAGTCAGGCTGACCAATAGCAGACCAGCATTTCCGTCATGTGACGGCAACTGAAAATACGTGCAATTACCTAAACACGCTTGCAGATGGAGACAAAAAAACACTAATCCAGCCAACTCCCTAGGGTCATGACAGTTGTTTTTGTCACAAAACCGGGAAATACCAATAAAGAGGGGTCGAAAAAACTGTATTCCACATCGCAACGTGAAAATAAAGTAAGCCAGGGTCGCTGTAACACAGGTGTTCACTGTATATATATATATATATATATATATATATATATGTGTGTGTTGAAACGCGCCAAAAAACGTACGCCTTCACGCAATTGCGGATGAGTTGTATACATGGGCGCATCCTATACTTTAGGAATTACGGTAAGGTTGTGTCGTTGAGCGACAATATCAACCCTGGAGGTCACAGTGAGCCTACTGCGAATGTGATGAGAGTCAAGCGGCCAACCTGAGAGGATAAACAATGAAAAGACATCAATTTTGCGTATCATGCTCCCGGAGAACAGGATTAGTGCTGTTCCTCTCCAGCGGAGAGGAAATCTGCTCGTGAAGGATTAGGATGATCACAGTGATTCCACTGTCCCCACCTATCACTAACCGCACTGTCCCGTCTCTCTCTCTCTCTCTCTCTCTCTCTCCTGCAGCAAGACAGTCAGCCAAGCAGCCCGCGGGCGTCCTCAGCATCAGATGTCAACCTCCTGGAGTCAAAGTAAGTCAGACAAACATGTAGACCGGACCTCTGAGGAGTACCTTGCCGCATGCTCAAGTGCTATAAGTGCCTGGGAGTCGTCTTACAAGAAACACTTATTGCATTTTGTATTGAGCATGATGTTATGAAAAATTAATTCAGCGTTACTGCGCCTCTGTCTCCATATCCACTCGCCGTGTGTGTTTGCCAACCACCGACGCGGTCCGCCCCGGCCTCTTTTCGCCCCGCGTTTCGACACGTTTACGTGCCCGTGAGGAAAATCGTGTGCGAATGCGGTCGCGGGCGTATGTTTACGATGGATCATCACATGCGGAAAGGGGGCGCTTTGCATCTCCGGGGACACGCGGCGCTTTTGCTTAAAGAGCCCAGAGAATGCTTTGAGATTCCCCAGTTGGGCTAATGACAATAGTTACTGCTCGGACTTCCGTCCATTTAGGGTATTTGTGTCTCCTATTCCCAACGCTTAGGACACATATTGACTTGACTATTGGCAAACGGGAGTGGAACGGCTAGCCAAGTGCGATGATATGCAAACGCAGGGAAAAAGAGCTGCTGAATCAGCCGTTCTCTTTGTGTAAAACATATTTATTACGCATTATTATCAATGATAATGACAAGTGCCCCAAGAGACCACTAGTACTAGTTTAGTTGTGACTAACGTTTCTATGTGCATTTCAATAAATTAGAACTTTACTTACGAACCATGAAAAACTAAAAAAAAATTGAAATACTCATTTCATCTAATCATTTGATCGTTACATCAAAGGAATTTTTCATCAGAGTTTCCAAAGAAGACACGAGGGAGCTGAAATTTCACCCAGATCGTGACAACATGTCAAAGTTCAAAATAATTCGACCACTCAGTTATCACACTATCAGGAGAGCGACATCCCTTTGCAGAATACTGCGGGAATGATGTGGAAGCACATGACCCAAAAATGGTCAAAATACTGCACAAGGGTTGAACCGGTGTCAAATTTGTTATGGAACTCCAGTTAGGGTGGTATCTGTTGATATTTTTATTCACCAATTCCACAAGATAGACCGTGTAACGTCATGTGTTTTATTTCTGGCCCGTCTCCCAGAAAGTTGCGTCATTACGAGCCGCATCGGAATGAAACTTTACAAAATAAAGATATATAACCTTGTGTAAAGGAGTTACTGTTTTGTAATGCATTCATTTAGATTTTATGATTATTCAGAAACCCCGATAAAACCTAATATATCCCCTGGAGTGCCTTCACTTACCCTCACACCACTATTTGAGAACCGCTGAATTACAATAATTCATATAATACAAGAATCCATATTCTAGAGTCGCTTATCCTCACAAGGGTCGCAGGCTTGCTGGTGTCTATCCCAGCTGACTTGGTCAACTGCAGGGTGCGCAGAGATGAACAACCATTCACACACCCAACCGCACCCAAGGACAATTTACTATGTCCAATACACCTGCCATGCATGTTTTCGGAGTGTGGGAGGAAGCCGGAGTGTCCGGTGAGAACCCGCGCGGGCTCGGGGAGAACATGCAAACTCCACACAGGAAGTCCGAAGCCAGGTGGATTGGGTCCCTTTAAGGCGGTGTAAAAGGAATCATTCATTAGGTTGTTATCATTATGTGTTTATTTCTTGTCTAGGATAGCATGCATTGCTATCCTTCTATGCAGTTTTAGATCATTTCGCCCCATTCCTTCGATAAAGCTGTTGACGCAGGAAAGTGTGAACTGAAACCTCGGCCCAGCCGTTGGCGACGCTCGACTGGCTCTTTTTGTTATGTTTTGTATTGTGTAATGTTTTTCTGAATGAATAAAAAGCAGGCAGGGACGGCTGCTTTGACGACAGCTCTGAAGCAAACACGAGAGTGAAAGCCGAGTCGTCCCTTGCTGGCAAAAAAAGTCAATCTTGGTTGGTTTGAGGTACTATTTTGCTGTTTAGTGTATGGGCTTGTCTTTTTTATAGATTTCTCTGACAGGTGGACGTGCTATTCGATGCGCCACCGAGCCGCCCGAATTACTGTACAGTAATGCGGAAATTCATTTTAGTAAGTGGTACGATACAAAAATTCAAACGTAGCAAACATTTTCAATCTTTTTTCCATTTATTTCTTAAACGACTGTAATGCAACCAACCTGTACTTTTTATATTATCCTGGATTATTTCAAGTGGATCAAGGGAAATCCCATTAAAAGGGATCGGGAATGTATGCAGTATTCTGAGTCATTTTTCTTCATTTTCTCAAATCTGAATTCTGTTATTGAACCAGATTAGGGGATTTGTTTCTTAAATCCGTCTACCTCTTTTTGATGAGGCCTCGATTTTCGGGATTCATTTACTTTTGCGGTACATGACACCGCATCACCCAGATGGTGTTTTTCTAATTAACCTTGAACACTGAAGCATTGGAAGCTAGGAATCAACAACAGGTGCATTCAGAAAGTGGCTGCTTTAGTTAAAAGTGTGTTAGATCATTAACGGCCGAGCGGGAGCTGGGATTAATATTGCCGTGACCTCAGGGAGTGCAGCTTTTTGAACCCGGATGGCGAGAGAAACATCGGCACCGACTCATTTGGGTCAGGTACGGGGGGGGGGGGGGGTTGCCCGCTTTGGTCAAGATTTAGTTGACCCAAACAATAAATCTTCATTGCATTCATCTGCTTCATGTCCTTTCAGTTTGGCTAAAAATAAGCTTCACGCCGCTCCAGACGTTGATGGATGGACCGTGAACTCCTGACCCTATAAAATGTAACAAGAAAGGCTACCGCCGCACAGCATGGAGCGGGTCAGAGGTCGCCATATTGGGTTCACAAACACGGGTTTTCATTCCCGTCGCCCTCGTGTGTGACTACGCTAAAACATCCGAATCAAGCAAGTTCATTCTGATTCTGAAACAGGGTTTTTTTTTTTTCTCCCCAGAGGAAATGAAATAGAAATAGAACATTCTGCCGCTATCATAAAAGCTTTATGAGCCAACAGTTAGTTGTGGCCAAGCGACTTGATGGGACAGGAGTCATTCCTTGAGTGCAGTTTTACAGTAATACTACACTGGGACTTATCATTTCCCTATCACTCAAATTCCGCTTCAAATTTGATTTTACCTAGCATCAAAAGCCAGTAGTATTGCTAAAGCAAGCAAGAAATTGCGAAAAAATACATTTCCATTTACTGTAAATTTAAATATTCTGTTTTGATGCAACATTTTTAAAACAATACTCAATAAAATTCAGAAATATACATGCAGGCATACCTGTGCAAAAGCATGTAGACTCAGCTGCCAGAATATGCGCAGTTACAGAAAATCAAGGCAGTCCCTTAAAAAAATATCCATACTCCATTCTCCCCTGTGTACAGTTAACATGATTTAAAACAATACTTTATCAAATTCATGATTATATATTTAGGCCTACCAGTAGATGAAATATCAGAAGCATTTCGACTCAGCTGCTGAAATACACGCAATTACTGGGATCAAGGCATTCTCTTAAAAAAGACATCCACACACTTCTCACCTAACATGATTTAAAACAATACTTAACCAAATACATGATCAAATAAATAAACAATAAATAACAAACGTTCTAATGATACAAAAAAGTCTGTTGGAATGAAATAGTGGAGCATGTTGTTTCAGCAGTCAAAATACACACAATTACAGGGTTCAATGTAGTCCCTTAAAAAAATATCCACACTCTCATCTTAAGTTAAAACAATACTTAACCAGTGTGTAGTGTTAGTGACAAAAAAACACATAAAAGTACGTAGAATCGGGGAGATCAATGCAGCTACTTAAAAACCACAAACTCGACACTCCGCGATATACAAATATTGATTTAAAACAATACCTAACAACATTTAGAATTCAGATGTTAAAAAGGCTATAATGTGTTGATTTGATCTAATAGCATATAAAACTTGCATGTAAAAAGCTTAAGGTTAAAATGGGAGGACATCAGAAGAACAGCTAGCTGGCTAGCGATAGCATTAAAATGCAGCGAGAAAACACAGCGAACATTTTTCTGTCAGTTACCAGATTGACCCTGACACATTTGCTTTAGAAGTTTTCCATTGCTGCCACGGCCCGTTTTGTCACTACTTTTCCCTTGTTGTTGTTCATCTTTTTCATTAAGATTTGACCCGGATAGAATTTCCTGTTCGGCGTTTCAGCACCACCTGTGGCTTTGGTATGTAGCCGACAACCTATGAATGTGTTATGTGGATTTTTTATTTATTTTTTTGACCAAGAGTGGGGTGATTTTAACCCCTTTGCGTTATTTTGACCATTTTAGGATCATTTTCTTCCACATCATTCTTGCAGTATTTTAGCCAAGCTAGCTAGCTGCTGGCTAGCACCTCTGGTTGTGGCGCGGAAAGCCCCGTGACAACCCAGTGTAATTTATTTCTGCCATTGGAAATATTGTCTTATTGCGGCTCAAACATGAGGATAAGTAAGCAATGAAAAAGATTTTTAAAAATCTGTTACCAGGGGTCGCCAACATTGGTAGGACCTCAGACCTGTACTGCAAATAGTTTACAAGTAATAGAACAGTGTGATTTTCTAGGACATCGCTAAAGTTTAGCTGATTAATCGTGAATAATCATATATATATATATATATATATATATATATATATATATATATATATATCACACATAAACTGGTAGCCCTTCGTATTACTCAGTACGAAAGAAGTAGTTTTCTGTTTCAAAAAGGTCGGTGACCCCTGCCCTACACTATAAAAAATGCTAATAGGCGACACGAATGGCATTAAAGGAAATAGATACAGAGAGGGACAATGTTTTTCTGTTTTATGGCGATTAGATTCTCCGATAAATGACGGTTTGTTACATTTCAAGGTGAAACTGTTCAGTCCTATGCAGTTTTATGCACTTGTATCTTTTTCAAATTCTAACATACCCCTAAATTTTCTTAACATCCTGAAAATTCTTCCCTGTTGGACTTTAAAATAGAAAAACGTCTGCCTAATAATGTCCGCTTTTGCCTGTTTAGACTATCGGACACTGTGCCTAGTAAATGGTTAACCCTTATTTAGTTTTTTGATCATTTTTGGGTCATTTTATGCTCCATCACTTTCACAGTATTTGATCTAAGAGTTAGCACACTCCTGGTAGCGTGATAACTAAGTGTTTGTGCCATGTTGAAATTTAACATGTCGTCACCACTTGGGTGAAATTTCAGTTCCCTACCGTCTTCTTTCAACGCTTTTCCTTTGACGTGAAACGCCATGGATGCAATAGCCTCCACGACCCCACCACAACACAGTTATAATAATCTTAATAAGGTCCCCTTCTTTTGGCCCGCCTATTCCTGGTTACTTCCACCACAGCGGAGATGGCTGAAGCTCCCCGTTCCCGCTCATCGACACCCCGAGGGGGAAGGCAATAGGTCATCGTCGTGTGAGTTGCGCTAGCGTCTCCCCACCTCGTTTGTCTCCATCCCGCCTCCGGCGCTGCCATCCCGTCGTCGCCTGTCCCCTTCTTCAGGAGCGCGGGACGGGACGCGTCCACCGATAATAAACATGTTGGCCGTCAGGCGAGAAGACGGCGGGCGAGCTGGCCGAGGTTCGGCTACCGTCTCAGCGCCCGTCTCGGCCGAGGTGTCGGGGCGGCCGAGCGTCAAGGTGGACTCGGGGTTAGGCGGAGTTCCAATCTGTAATATCCGCGCGAGGAAGTCAAAACGCTCGGAGGCAAAAGGCCAAAGACGTCCGCGGCGCGAGCACGTGTGTGTGTTTGTCTTGGCTCGGCGTCTCGATGACTTTGGAAACGTGAAGCGCCATTTCCATATTTGTATAACCAAGAACATCCGAATCAGACGCATCATCGTCTTTATTGGCCAAGTGTGTTAAAACACACAAGGAGCTTGTCTACGATTGTCAGTCTCCTAGCGCTACAGCGATCTTCAGTGTGTGTGTGTGTGTGTGTGTGTGTGTGTATATATGTGTGTGTATATATATATATATATATATATATATATATATATATATATATATATATATATATATGCTTACGATTACGATTATGATTTGGACCATTTGGTTGAGACCTTAAGGAGGTTGGTTTTTTTTGTATTTTCATCAATATGAAAACAAAGGTTTCAACAACAAATCTCAGCAAAAATATCAACAATGCACATCTGTATGAAAATAAATGCCGACAATGTTTTGCAAAAGAGTCATAACACACCTGCATAGGTTGCTTGATGTTCCAGTTAATTTGCTCTTAATCTGAAAAGAAACATGCGCTGTTCATGTTAGCAACATATTTGGGTGTTTACATTTGTTTTAGGCTGCATTAATTTTGATTTGACGATCTCTCAAAATCCCGCCTTCATATACCGCTATTTAAAAACCACTGATTTAGAAACATAGATATGCTCTCAGTTAGGAATCGTCAATTTGATTAGTTAATGACGAGTCGTTTGATGGCGTCGACTATCAATATCCTCTCGTCCTCATTTCTCTTTTTCAAGCGACACGCGAACATTGTTTCTCTAATGCTATTGATTGCGCACCAATTGCGCGCTCAGCCTCTCAAAGCCGACATTAGCGCCTGCGTTCCCGCTTCCGTGTTTCATCTTTAATTGATGCTGGATATTGCTCCACTCCACTTCATGCACTCATTGATATGAAAAGTGGGCGTACGAAAGGTGGAGGCATACCGTTGCTACCTTTTACGGGGTTTGACCGGTCTGAGGCCGTTATGGCCGCCTTAAGAGGTTATGGATTCAAAAGGAGGATGTGTGTGAGTGCAGTGATGAGACATTAGGAGCTCTTTGTCAGATCATTACACAGACAACGAGCTTAAAGCATTGCTACAAAACATTGTGATGCACGGAACAAAAGGGTTACAGGTGCCTTTTTAGAATCATCAACCGCATTTGCTTTTATACCGTATAGATCTGTACTCGCAATTACCTAGCTACATTCTGCTAGCTAGATATCAAAATTGCCCATATATATATATATATATATATATATATATATATATATATATATATATATTAGTGCCTTTGGTCACCGTGAGCCACACATCGCGTCAACATATTGTCGGACATCAGAAATGTCTCACGCCCATCTACGATCGCTCCCCGGTGTATCTCTCCCCATCCATCAGCTGTCGGCGGAGACGAGAAGCGAGCGGACAGATGTGTGGCCGCCGTATCGCTTGGGTTTTTATCAGCTTTCAACCCTCGGCCCGACGATGATTAGAGGGGCCGCGGGGAAGTTTAGCACATGTGGGAGACGTGTGAAAGCCTGGCGAGGCCTTCAAAGCCCACCAAAGCGTCCGCATCTGCATTTACAAGACTGTGATAGCGGTTAGCTTCTACCTAAATTTCATGCATGTATTCCTATATCTGTGTACATACATATATATAGTTAGATATATAGACATAGACAGACGCTCCACTACTTGCATATGAGTTCTTTAGCTGAATTTAAGTTTTTAGTATGTGTATAAGTATAAAAAGACGAATAAATATATGACTCAGGTAACCCAGGACGAAATGGGCAGAGGAGAGTGATCAAGGGCAGAAGGTATCTGTAACGTATGTCTTAGTCGACTGTCAGTTTTCAGGCTGGGCCCTTAGGAATCACCGAAGACGCGGACCGGATGAACCGTTTCGAGTTTGGACAGGTTTAGTAGATGTTTCCCCTGGTGGGATCACGTAAAACCCTATTCTCTATTTTTCTCTACCGTTACATCACGTGACCAAAGTACAGGTAGCGCATTAGCTCAAAGACACGACAGTATCATTGGCAGCGGCGGAAATTGATTGATTGATTGATTGATACTACACAGAAAATGCTGTAAATACAAAATCTGACTTACAGGTAACTTTGTATCTCTAAATGTTCATTGGAGCATTGGTGTGTTTATATATACAGTACATGTGTTTTTT
Organism: Hippichthys cyanospilos; assembly: GCF_059441005.1. Taxonomy (NCBI): domain Eukaryota; kingdom Metazoa; phylum Chordata; class Actinopteri; order Syngnathiformes; family Syngnathidae; genus Hippichthys; species Hippichthys cyanospilos. The sequence goes on along the minus strand of NC_142383.1, from coordinate 14,835,171 downwards.
TTTTATCATTTTTGGGTTATTTTCTTCCATTTTTGCAATATTTTAGCCAAGGAATGATACATGTTGAAATTTGTCACGTCGGGTGAAATTTCAGCTCCCAAGTGTGTGTTCAATGCCTTTTCTGTGAAATTCCTTTGATGTCAAGAACAAAGGTTTGGGCGGTATATTGACCACTTCAACATCATTCTCACAGTATTTTAACCAAGGGATGTCACCATCTGGGTGAAATTTCAGCTCCCTGGTGTCATCTTTCAAAGCTTTCCCTTTGTTGTGAAATACCTTCAATGTAAAGATGAAAGATTTGGACATGGGTTAAAAAAAAAGAGATATCCTGGTTCAAACCAGGTTTTGTTGCACCCCTACTAAATATAAACGAATATTTCCTCACTTTTTTTTTCCCCCTCAGCTGACATCCCGCTCCAGGGGCGTTGATCACACACTACCCGGTTGAATGTGTCATTTTGGCAATGAATGAAATCAGGTCACCTCACATGTTAACAGTGTTAATAAAGGTTGCATGTGTGTGTGCGTATTTAGATGATTTTTTTCCTTATTTTTTTTATACCACGTGCATGCGTGTGTACGTACCTTCCGGGCATGGCCGCAGTAATGATTTACTAAATGTCAAATGAACACTAGTTGGGAGAAAACACCATGCGAGGAGGCGCGTTGGCTGGAAGCTCTTTAGCATTTCACGCCCTGATTGTGAGATAGCTCGCTCCTTTTGAGCGGCAAGCGGCGGCACGTCCGCAGAATTAGCGCCCGGGGAATTCAACGCGCGGTCACTCGCGAGTCACGGACGCCACGCTTTGAGACGCGCGACATACTTCGCCCTGTTCGGGGATGAGCTTCGGCGCGGCGGGATTTTTTCTTTTTCGGAGGCAAAAGAGCGCAAAGCATCTGCGCAATAATAGCTTTTATGAGTCGGTTCCCATCTCGGCGCGGTCTCCTGGGTCGGGCGTCACTGGCGGCGACAGCCTGATGCGAGTTGAGAGCTCGGCGTGTCCCGTCTGCGAGCTCTCAGCCTCATCCGCCGGGTCCGCGGAGACCACCGGGAAAAGGCCTATCGCCAACGCTCGACAGCCTTAATCACTCTCCCTTCGTCTCCTTTCGCATCCTCCTGGCCGCTATTCGCGCTCGGCCCCGACACCATCATTTATTTATCCGCCTCCTTCTCCGGTGTTGTTTTGCATTCAGACGCATGTTTTTTTCACGACCGGCTCGTGCGCGTTGGGGGAAACAGATGCGGCGCCGGTTGTGATTTTTTAGACGCAAAAATGGACCGGGGTGCCAGGAATAGGAGATAGAAAGGCCAAGTTATCATGCAGCTCTCTCATTCATCACCTTTGTTGACCGATTCGCTTCGTTCCCACAGCGGTTTAACCCTGGTGCGGTATTTTGGACAATCCTTGGATCTTTAGATCAAAGGCATTTCACATCAAAGGGAAGTAAAAAAAAAGAAGATGCTAGCAGGGCTCCCGATTGCCTGAGTCCCTGCGTCCTAGACGCATCATTTTGGACAGCATACTTTCGAATGTTTTTTTGACAAGAAAATATTCATCGTCGTCCATCTTCAATTTTATACAGCAAAACTTGACCACTTACGGACATTTTTGACAGCCTCGTCCGTCGTGTTTGTTTTGATCTCGCAGAAAAATCAAGAAAAGTTTACAATTACCGCTGCTCATTTTGTGAGGGAAAATTGATCGTTATGATTTTGCGTCAAAATGCCATTCATTTCATACATTACTTGAGATTTTCAGGCATTACCTGATTTCATACATCACTTGGTATCCCACATTTTATTTTGAAGGATTGTGTGGCTTCCTTACACATGTGGCTGATTGATGAAATTAGAGTAGCTTGACGATAGATCACGAGAGTTGGGCTGCTGGATGTGTAGATCAAAAAAGTTTGGGCACCCCTGGTCTGCAAGATCTCGTTTGTGGGAAAAAATACCTTCTCAAAAAGCCTTTTGGCCAGAAACAACGCAAACTCAGCAACCTTTTTCATTATCAGTGGCAAGAAAATCAGGTAACAAAGAGCCAGAAAGTACAAAAGCAAAAATGAAAGGCTTTGGAAGCTCGAGAAGAGGAACAAATCTATTCTGTTGAAATGAAACAAATGAACACAAAGTAAAAAGTAGACTTTTCGACCAAAATGGATTTATTATATCAGTGGTTGTAATATTAAGATTTGAACAGATGCCACAAGTAAATTCATTCAATTATTTTAATAAATCTCACCGTGATATTTGTCACATGACTTCTCTGTTATTGTTTTTTACCACTTTAAATTAAGTGCATCAAATAGCCTGAAAAAATATGATGCAAATCCTAGTTTTATTGTGACCTCCGTCAGATGTGGTTCAAACCGAAGTCACATGACAAAAGATCGGATATGGATCAGTTTCACGACCACAAAAAACCAAGTGGCCTGGCTCGCATTTGAAAAATTCGATTCTGTGTCATTCAAAGCGGCATTCAAAGATCAGATCCAGGTTTAGGGGCAAAAAAAAAAAAAATGGAAACGGGTCACTTGACACTGCTGTGTGAACTCGACATAGATATCGCATTTATTTGGAAGCGGGTTAGCATTATGCCCTACGTTGTGAACGTAGCCTATGAGTAGTTGAAGGGACCGGTCCAAAGTGTCACCGGGGACTTTATGTAAATGTGGGTCACCGTGTTTGGCACATGCGCTTGCTTGTGAGAGGGCAACGTGACCAAGGGGGGAGGACTAAGTGTGTGTGTGTGTGTGTGTGTGTGTGTGTGTGTGTGTGAAGAGAGCTGAGATGCAAGTTGTCTGGCAACTAGTTACAATCTAGAAGTGACAGTGGCTCTCGTTTGCGCTAATGAGAAGGACCTCGAGTCCTTTCTTCTTCCTTGACACACACACACAAGCTTTGTGCGTCACTACGGTCTCACCTGATGCACACTGACAGACTGTTGGAAGGTCGGCTTGCCTGCTGGACAGTGAGGGAATACAATTATTTGAAATGAAAGCAAGAATTCATTCATTCGCACATTGTGAGAAAAATCCTGTTTTGATGGCATTTAGATTATTTTATTTTACGAGCGTTCTTGGGTTGGCATGGAACTTAGTTACGTAGGTAGTGGAATACTACATTTTTTCCCCCAAAAACATGTCGGGATTGAATGAGTTAATTGATTAAAAGGCCCAGACCTCGACTAGCAAATTAATCGATAAATATTTTTTGATAATCGATGAATTCTTTAGAGATCTAAAATTGCCTAAATGCTCAAAATTTCAGCTTCAGGATTGGAAATATGGAGATATTGGAAATATTGTTTGGAGATTATTTAGTAAGCACAAAAGTAATCAAATACCTAAAGTGACTTATTAATTTAGTACTTTATACGCCAAAAATGTATTACTTCATTTATCTGCTACCTGCCGACCTATTACTACCTTGAGCCAAAAAACTTTACTACTATTTAAAAATGTATAAATTACTACTTTAAGTCACTGATTAATTTAGTACTTTCTTAGTACTTAATTACCCCCAAAATCTCTTACTTTAGCACTTCATTCATTTGGTACTAGTTGATTTTTTTTTTTTTTTTTTTTAATATATACGAATAAGTACCTTAGGTCACACACACATACACACACACGTGTCTTCTTTGGAGTCTCTAAAGAAAATCTAATATGGGGTTAGACCGAACGGGCCCAAAAGAGAAGGAGATGACTGACTTTTTGGTGCTTTCCGGTAAAGCCAGAAGCTATGACCTCATCATGCAGGTGTTGAGGAACATGTCTTGTTATCGCTTCCATGCATATTTCTCCATGTGTAACGTTACCTGGGGTGTGAAAACCCGTGCTGGAATGTTGTTATATGAGACAACTTTTTAAAGCTGCCTTGAGGAAGATTTTCTTTTAAGTAAATCTTTTAATGGGCGTTTTCACAATATGTAAGGTTTTGTTTTTTTTTTCCCCCGTTTGGAGCCTTGTTGAAAATACTTCCTTCTGGTGCTTGGATGTTCTGTAGTGGGAGGAAGAGGGAGTCCATGGGTGATAAACCACGGGTGCTACAAAGTTCACCTTTTTCACCGTTTGAGGTGAAAGAAGTCTTGCCAACATGTTTCTCTTGCGGATGAGTCACATCCCTCAAGCGCAAACTCATGGCTGGAGCTGAGCATTTGGCCGAGTGAAAATTCAATTACTTTCCCCGTTGTTATTCTGATATTTTATTGCTTCCGCCACAGAGCTTATTTTCACTGGCGTGGGTTGATCCCTTTAGCCGTTTGTGTGCAACATCCTGTCAACGGTTTTTGATATATGAATCGAGAGATTTGGGAGGAATTATCAGTGCCATGGAGGAGAATTTTCAGCATGTAAAATACTTAGGTTTTGCTTAGAATCCTTGTCAACATCCTAGAAACCTATGCTAATTAGCTAATGCGTACAAAACCCTAGGTAACAACATCAAAATGTTATATACATTTTAAAAATCAGGAACAATATAGTATAGTAAGTACTACATATATATAATATAAATCTATATAATTAAATTGCATCATGAATGGAAAATATATAAAGGAAAACTTTTACCGTTGAAGTGGGTTAAGGTTAGCTAGTTAAGCTAGTTTCGGCCATATTCCTTAGTAATAATTCCCGTGCCTTCATATTTTTTGATTATTTCCATAGTAATCATCTCTAGCAGTCTTTGGGACCCATGGCTAACCAATTCACGTTCGAATTAAGCATTATAATGCTCAATAAGTACGATATTGTCAGCACTCGCAGGAGCGCAAATCTTTAGCATAGCCACATCTTAAGCACACAGTGACGCTGACCAATAGCAGACCAGCATCTTATTGACGTATGAGTGCGGTGCACAGTCATACGAACACTGACCGCCAAGTTGAATTTTGGAAGTGTTTTTGATGCTGTAAGGTGGGGAAAATGCTCTAAAGAGGGGACGGACAAACTTTGTATTCCATAACGTGAAAAAAAACAAACTAGGGACACCGTAACCCATTGGTTAAAAAAGTAGCGCCTTATAGTCTGAAAAATATGGTATTGTTCAAAATATAGCATTCGTTCATTCATTCATACCTGCTCGAATTTTGTTTTTGCGGCTTATAATCCGGCGCGCCTTATCGTCTGAAATTTACCGTAATCCCTCGGGCGGCAGTTATTAATTATGACGTTATACAAGTGGAAGTCCTCAGTCGCTCGCTCCGTCAGGCTTATCTTGACTGGCGTTCACAGAATCAGACAGGTGTCCTTGGACGGTGTAGCTTTCCGCCAGCGCGAGCGATAAGACGATTTATCCAAAACAACTGTTGTCTCGCAACACAAGCGCCGCCCGCCGCTCGTCGACGCGCGTGTGCGCAAAGTGTCTCATCTTATGTTTGGAAAAGGGGCTGGAGGTTAGATTTCATCCCGATAGCAGGGAGGTGGGGCGGGGGGCAGCCATGGAGCAGGGCCAAACATATGTTTGTAGGGCCAGGAACAAAAGCACTGACACGTTAGCCTTTTCACGGAGATGACCTTTCCGCCGCTCCCGATCCCAGACTCGCCGCCCGCCGCTGTCCTTTTGTCTGCCAGCTCGCCCCGGGCCCAGATCCAGCCCAGCGCTACAATTTCTCCTCATCTCCCCAAATCTCCCTTGACTAAATGTCAGCATTACATATTTCTGCGCTCACACACAGGGATTTAATTAGTACACCGCTGTCTATGCATGCGCTGTATTTATATATTTATGTGTGTGTGCGTCTAAGCGTTAGGAGGGGCTAATGAATATGCATTAGCCACTTCAGTGCAAGGAGGCTTCCAAACCTTTCCGCCGCAGACTTGTGAAAAACCAGCAATAATGAGAGGAAGGTACGGAAAGAATTCACTTGACACATCTGCTAATGTGCGAATGCACCGGAATTAAAGAAATAAACGCAGGTGCAAAGATGACACACCGGGTCACGTTAAGTACCCGAGGCTCGAGTTATGTCCTCACGAATGTGGGTAATTTAAAGAGGGTGTTTTTTTCAGATGCGTTTCGACCCTTCGCACGCACGCAAAGTGTGTTTGAGGTCATGAAAGATGTTGTTTCGGGAGCGTGGAGATTTAAAAGAACTCGTTTTTCGAATGTGCTAACACGCTAACAGTTTGAGTCTAGCTAGCCGGTTTTGTAATGGTGCCAACTTTTTGGGCAAATGGACGTAAACCACTCTAGAAAAAACGTTTTCGATAATGCAAAAGTTTATCGGAGAATTAGTATCTCAAATGTTGACATAGTCAGCTACTTTAAAGAAAGACATTTTCAATCTTCTTATTTGCAATTTCTTGTTCCTGATTGTATCAATGATAGAGCAGCCGATACTATATGAAAGAAAAGTATTGCCCCAATAACAATACTTGGTAGCAATACTTGGTATCTCGCCGTCTAAAAAATGTCAGTCATTCAAGTCATTAGTTGAAATTTTTCATTTGATCAAAAATGTTCAAAAATGACCTTTAAGCAACTAAGCTATTCAGCTTATTTCTTCATGACAAGCGTTTTTTTCTTGTAATGATATAAAAATGTAATGTTTTCTAGGGCTGACCCATTCATCGGCAGGCTGATTTATGGATAGCGGCCGTTATTTCAATTTACCCAAAATGTTTAAATATAACTTAGGCAACTTTGCTATTAAGCTAACATTTTTACCGTGAGTACCGATATCTTGAAATAAGGTGAAGTATTGCCCCATTACTGATACTTGGTATCAGTACTCGCCCATACCTCGTCGATATTTAGTCATCCAGGTCATTTGTTGAAATATTGTAGTTGTTTTCTCATGTTCCATAAATTGTTCTCGTTGCTTAGGCACCTTTGCTATTAAGCTAACAACTTATTATATGATTATATATTATTGTATGATATATTAATCAATGTAATAACATTTTTTAGCTAATTAATCGATTAAATTGACCGATTGTGGCCAAAGTATTAAATAGTGGGCAGTTTTTTTGTTTCTTTTTTACCCAAAATATTCAAATATGACGGAGACAACTATGCTATTAAGCTAGCGCTTTTATGACATGACTTTTAAATATCCGTACATTTTGTACAGTACATATTCGTAAATATGATATTCTCCTAATTATACTTACTCAAAGACTCCCGATCATTTTTTTCATTCTGAAACTTCGTCCTTTTAAATGGATTTGTTTGCAATGCAGTTTTAAGATTGAGAACAATGATAGATTCACTGACATTTTCATCGATTAGCCGATGCTAGCTCCACTTCGCTTGTTTCTGCAGCACCAAAAAAAAAAAAAGAAAAATTGTTAATATAAACAGCTGTGCCGGTGGATACAAACAAGAGGCCATTGTTTGTTTCTGTTTGCGGAAAATGTTCATTTAAATAACCACAGGCCCGTTCTATTGTTCTTAGCTCGAGAGGCTATTCCGTGTCTAAGGGGGGGCTGATTTTAATTAGGGAACAATGATTTAATAATTCACGCTTGTCTACACTGCCCACTGACAACGTTCTCAGCCGAGCGACTTGACAGCATTAAAACAAATCTCCATTTAAAAAAAAAAAACGACTTCACACTCCCGATGCAATACGTAACACCAGTTAAACAAAGACTTTGCAATAAACATCTAGAGGTGACGCTAACAGATATGGGCCAACGCGGTCCCATGGTGCGTATTTGCGCGTGTTAGACTGTTCAAGGGCCGTCACGTCACGCTGTCGAGACGGGCCCTTATTCTCGCCGGTGTACTCGGAGAGGCTGGCACTTACCCAGTCCTCCACGGGCGCACGCCTCAGACTGGTTCCGAACTGGTTCCCTCACTCCAGGCTAGCCTGGGACCAAACCCCGCGTCGCCTCTAATTAGGGGAGGCGCCCAGGCACGGGCATAACGAGCTGATGAATAATTAGAATTGGAGGAAATTGTGCAGCCGGGGTGGCAAATCTGGAGGGACAAGTGCTGAAAACAAGGCAAGCGGCATTAAGTCTACAGTCAGTCAAATCTGTGAACTTGGCCAGCGGCGTTAACACTAGGCCTGTGTGAAGAGGAATAAAGCTCCGGCGCTGGTGGCCGGCCAAGCCCGCGCTCGCGCCCCCGGGGCCGATTAAAAGAAACAAATAGGAAGCGGGTGATAAACCAATCCACCGATCGCCGGCGATGAATAGGAATTCTGTCATGTGATAGCGCGAGATGGTCCGCAAAAGGCGAGGCGGCGTCGGGGTTTTGGAAGACGGCTGTCGGAATCCGAGGGAGTGATTGATAGACGTCTTTGGCTGCGGAAGATGCTCCCGCTTCCAGCACTCACGCGGAGACGACAGATTGAAGCCGGGGAACGTGACTTCAAAGTGGGATTTATTTGGGAGGTTCCATAACACTGATACGTAGAAATCGGGTAAAGGTACCATCTGATTTTGCAGGTGATTTGGCGTTGTTGGCCGTGAGCTCCGACTCCCACCGGGGTGAAGATCAACACCTGGGAATCCGAGACCCAAAAGGGGAGGGTGCCCTTGGGGATTAGGTCCTGCCCTAAGTGGAGGAGTTTAAGCATTTCGGGGTCTTGTTCACAAGTGAGGGCAGGATAGAACAGGAGATCGACAGGCGGATCGGTGCAGCGTCTGTACAATATATTACATTTTGGACCCGCCCCGGTTCAACATGACTAATATTGCCTTTTTTTAATTTGTGAGTGGGTTTCCATACACACATTTGGACACTTAGACACACGTCCGGGTCATATTGACCCAGAGACATTATTTCTCCAATTGAAAAATGACCTTAAAACACTGCTGAAAACAATATAAAAAAAATAATAATTTACACACGCGTAAGGCACTTTTGGGTGACTAAATATGGCCCGGGTCAAAATGACCCACGATGTTATTACTCCAGAGAAATAAACGTGATACACAGGTAGAAATTAAGTACTGTATGGCCCTTTTTTACTTAGTTTACAAAAAGACGACTGAGTGGTTTTTTTTTGGGTGACTAAATATGGCCCGGGTCAAAATGACCCACGAAGTTATTACTCCAGAGAAATAAACGTGATACACAGGTAGAAATTAAGTACTGTATGGCCCTTTTTTACTTAGTTTACAAAAAACGAGTGTTTTTTTTTTTTTGGGTGACTAAATACGCCCCGGGTCAACATGACCCATATTGCCTTTTTTTAATTTGTGAGTGGGTTTCCATACACACATTTGGACACTTAGACACACTTCCGGGTCATATTGACCCAGAGACATTATTTCTCCAATTGAAAAATGACCTTAAAACACTGCTGAAAACAATATAAAAAAAATAATAATTTACACACGCTTAAGGCACTTTTGGGTGACTAAATATGGCCCGGGTCAAAATGACCCACGATGTTATTACTCCAGAGAAATAAACGTGATACACAGGTAGAAATTAAGTACGGTATGGCCCTTTTTTACTTTTTTTACAAAAAACGACTGAGTGTTTTACCCTGAATAATTAACTTTTTTTTGGTGAGGGGGAGTCCAGACTTATAATGCCAATTTTTATTTGCCATTTGCTCCTTTAGTACTTAATTAGCTAGGGCAATTGGTTACTTGTACTTAATTAAGTACCAGCCATTTTCAGACTCATCTTCAGCCAAATTTAGAAAAAAATTGGAGAGAATTATGAATAATTAAGTTAAACACATCACCGGGTCATATTGACCCAAACACTTTATTGCTCTTCTTGAGAAATGAACTTAAAACACCGGTCAAAACAAAATATTAATTTTGCATTACACACATTTCAGACACTTTAGAATGACTAAATACGCCCCGGGTCAAATTGACCCAGGGAAGTTTTTGCTGTTCCATGCAAACAAATATAAAAGGAGGAATAAATATCTGTAATGCTGAATCATCAGTGAATGAAGTACATCCGGCAATTTGATTGACACAATTGTGCCCGCCCTTTCCTTCGTACAAACATCCACCTCATTAACATTGATGGGTGGGGGGGGGTCAGACTGGCGTGAGAGGTTGTTGCTCGGAGGGGAGGGGGGGGGTAAAAATAATCCTCAGGCTGCGGGTGAGTGACGAGGACGTCGGAAGGGGTGAGTCCAAGGTCTGCGCGCCCCCTCCCCACGGTGCCGATTCCCCTGACAGCCAAAATGGCCGCCCGGCGCTAATTAGTGCTGGCCTTCCCCAGTCACCAAGGTTGTTGAGCACCGTGGGTCATTTAACACTCTGGCCCGCTTGGCGCTTGCTCTTTTCTCTGCCAGCTGTGCCACTTTGTCTGGCAGAGCGGAATCACGGCGGGTGACGATGATGCCGGGGCATTAGACGTGTGACTTTCATCTTTTCACCTCATGCTCGCTGACCTGTTTGTTTTGTCATGTGCTACCGGTACGTGCGAAAGGGGGCGGAGGCGCCGCCCGCTGGTCCAAATGACTTCAATGCTCATTTGATGCCGGAGTAACGAGCCAGCCTTTTCTTTCATTGGAGTTTTTACCCTTGACGACACCTCGCTGCGGCGGGCATGAAGATGTCGACGAGGCGGCTGTGAAAAAGCGGCATTACAATAATAAAAGGCTTTCAGGTCCATATGAGGGAAATTCAATCGGCTAATGATCGGGAGGGACTAAGCGAGGTCATACGAATCAAAATGGAATAAATATAGGCCCCTGTTTAGTACAATATCAATCAGAACGTGGCAGAACAAAAGAGCGCTTTACGAGCTATTTACATGTAAAAAGCGCCTCTGCTTGTACATATGAAATATTCATGTTACAAAATGACGTCTGAGATGTATTTCGTAAGTAAAGGTATCACCTTAAAAAGTGAAACGATTACCTGTTTTTAGAGGTAACGCTGTTATACTCTCAATACACTCTGATATACAATTTTTTTTTTGACCCCAAATCTACTTTTTTAACAGCCAAAGTATTCTCAAGTATGTCTCTGGGTTAGGAGCAGTAACAGTGAGCTAAATGCATGCTAATTAACATCGGCAGTTAGCATAGCTTTTTTTTAAAATCCTTAATGTCGCTTGTGAAAAATATGTATCCTCAATTAAACTTTCATTATTGGGTTATTGGAAGGCATTTTTTATATCATTTTGTTGTTTATATTGTGATATAGCGCATCATAAATCATAGCCTGCTAGCTAACGTTTTTTTTTTCTTTGTTTTTTTTTTATACATATTTTGTGAGAAACATTTTTTCTAAACTAAAGTAAAACCTCCTGAACTGAATCTCGTATCATTAGATTATTGGAAGGCAGTTTATCATTTTGTTGTTTTTTTTTTATATAGTGCATCAAAAATCATAGCCTGCTAGCTAACGTTTTTTTTTCTTTGTTTTTTTTTTTAATACATATTTTGTGAGAAACATTTTTTCTAAACTAAAGTAAAACCTCCATTTTTTTTAACACATTTTTTGGGGTTATTTTGTTATGTAGCACATCATAAATGATAGTCTACTTGCTAACTTTTTTTTTTTTAATCCAAGAGTATTTCTTGTGAGACACAATAATCCTGAACTGAATCTCGAATCATTAGATTATTGGAAGGCAGTTTTTTATCATTTTGTTGTTTTTTTTGTGATATAGCGCATCATAAATCATAGCCTGCTAGCTAACGTTTTTTTTTCTTTGTTTTTTTTTTTAATACATGAACATATTTTGCGAGAAACTTTTTTCTAAACTAAAGTAAAACCTCCATTTTTTTAACACTTTTTTTCGATTATTTTGTTATGTAGCACATCAAAAATGATAGTCAACTTGCTAACTTTTTTTTTTTTTTTTTAATCCAAGAGTATTTCACAATAATCCTGAACTGAATCTCGTATCATTAGATTATTGGACCATTTTGTTGTCTTATTTTTGTCATCTAACGTATCATAAACAATATCATGCTAACTTTTTTTTTTAACTCTTGACATCTCTTTTGAAGAAACATTTACCTTGATCTAAAACTGCCATCATCGGCTTTTTGGAAGGCATTTTTTTCCCTCGTGTTTTATTGAGTTCTTTTCATAATATAGCATATCAATTCAAAAATATCTCTTGAAAATCATGAATTCTGCATCAGAACAAATAAGTAAAGCGGCGTGCCGGAATGTGTTCCAATATTTCAATCTAATTTTCCCCTTTAACATTCCTGCGCACATTTCCGCATGTATCACAATTTCCAGAAGCTTTCCCGAGAACACCCCTCCCCAACCCAACCCCCCCAATGGTGACCGTTGCATGACTTGTTTATATATAAAACATGTGGTTAAAATAATAAGCTTCCGTTGTGCGTTGCGAAGCAGAAAACGGGAGCAAATCACGCGACTGCAAATGCGACTTTTCTCCATTTTTCCCAATCTTTCCAACTCATTTGAACGCATCATCCCGATACGTGCCCGGACGCCGGCGGACGCGAGGTCAAAGCTCGTTAGGTGCACCTATTAGCGCGTTTAGGATCTTTGGAATAAAAAGCGCGCCTGGGCGCCGATGGCTTTTAAACGCGAGGGTTATTTATTTTTTTTCCGGTTTCCGTGCGGCGCGTCATATCATTAGCCGCCGAGGGAGGAGCGCGCGGCGTCTCGGCATCCCCGCTCTCCGTCCCCTTTCCACATACATTAGTGTCCCCATGTCACATTTCATGTGTAGCGGAAGGCTTCCCCGGCCGAATGTGGGCTAAGGGGAAAAAGGCAGGCCTTGGGCGTTGGGAGCAAAGGAGAGTTGTGGCATTAATGGTGATGAGTAGTGATCACAGACTCTGGTCATTAGACTAATAGGACTGTATTCAAATTAGCCAGGGATGTTGTTCTTTTCTCCCATCCTCCTCCCGTTATCGTCGTGAAAAACACGTATCCCAACGCGAGCTCGTCTCCTGTCGTCGTCTTAACAAAAGGGATAATTAAATGAGGCCTTCCTTCCTAATTAATAATTATTTTCCCCCTGTCAAGCGGAAGAATATGTTGTTTTTTTTTCCACCTCCTCATTATTGTTATTATTGTTTTGAACAGCGTTTTAATAGTGGGGTTGCCCCGCACATGGTTGATGGCTTCATTAGGAAATTATAGTGGGAAAATAACAAGAGCTAATGAAATGATGTCAATTTAAAGCCTTTAAATCCATATGGACCTCGTTGGAAGCTGTAGGTCTGAATTGAAAGTAGGTCTGCTGGGATAGGAAGTGGTACGCGCAAGAAAAAAAATGCATTTATTCTTCGTGTTTCAGGCACCTTAGTATCACACTAGTATCACATTTACACCTTAAATGTGTTTTTTACATTTATCACATCCTTTCAAGTAAATTCCAGTCTAACTGTAGGAATAAAGTAAAAAAAAAAAAATTATTGATCCTTTTTTTTGCCTTTTTTTTTTTGCTTTTTTTAATGCCTTTTTTTCCAAGGCATAAACACAAAATATACATTATCCGTTAAGTTTTACCTTTGGTTTAGCAGCTTGTGAACGCCACGTAACCGAAAGAACAGAAAACACGTGAGCCTTTATGTAAGGCCTGACCACACGTTAAGGCATGTTCAGTCGACAGCAAATGGTAAAACGGCGTTTTGAAAAGTATAATCGGTACCAGAAAAATTTTTACTGCTAAAAGTGGGTCATTTTGTTTACAATTTCAATTTCATTTCGGCAATACACAAACAATTGTTTGAAGGTTCCATTTTTATTAAATTTTCACATCCCTAATATATATATATATATATATATATATATATATATATATATATATATATATATATATACCAAATAAATCAATATAACCTTTCAAAATTATATCTGAGTTACCTCAAAAGTTTTTTATTACATTTTCACATCCCTAATATATATATATATATATATATATATATATATATATATATATATATATATATATATATATATATATATATATATATATATATACCAAATAAATCAATATAACCTTTCAAAATTATATCTGAGTTACCTCAAAAGTTTTTTATTACATTTTCACATCCCTAATATATATATATATATATATATATATATATATATATATATATATATATACATATATATATATATATATATATATATATATATATATATATATATACCAAATAAATCAATATAACCTTTCAAAATTATATCTGAGTTACCTCAAAAGTTTTTTATTGAATTTTCACATCCCTAATATATATATATATATATATATATATATATATATATATATATATATATATATATATATATATATATATATATATATATATATATATATATATATATATATACCAAATAAATCAATATAACCTTTCAAAATGATATCTGAGTTACCTCAAAAGTTGACAAAGTTACCCCAATTCATATGTAGCTAAAGTTAAAATCTTAGATTTGGAAACAAAAAAAAACACCTTTTAAAGTTTTTTCACACACTTCTATGACAGTTTGAACCTTTTGTCTGCTAGAATCGAAAGTCAAGCACTTCAGGAAGTTGTTTTTCGTAAAAATCCCCAAATCCCTGTTGAAAATGTGTATTTTCGTCAACTCCAAACTAATCTCCGTGACACGAGCCCGGTTTTGTGAAAACTCATCACGTAAACATACAAAATCACATCTTGATCAACTCGAAAGTCAAAATAATTTCTACGTGATCCCACTCAAAAGCACCGCCGTCGAAAAGGATGCCTCTCCGAACCCCGGAAAACAAACACGACTTCTCGCCCAGAGTGTTTATGATCCCGAACCTTTGAAAGCACCGTGATAAACTGTTTCAAAAAGTTTACATTTTCTTTGCCTCTAGAGTCTAAGAAACACAAGCTCGCGCTGTATAAATCTGTCAGTGCCGCCGAGTCCAGCGTATACAGAGTGGTGATTTACACGTTCCAGATGGGAGATTACAGGACGGCGGCGAGGCGCCCTCCGCATCACCAACTCTCTTCTTCGCGTGCCCGCTTCCCCGAAAGATCTTACGAGGCGCAAACAAACATTGGCCTTCGGTGGAGACGCGCCACGCAAGCAACCGGCGGCCCGGTAAGCCGTGGAGACGGAAATCCCGAACCCGAATACCCCGGATGGTGAAAATATAACCACAATAACGACATTGTCGATTATGTATCCCGACATTTCTACGCGCCGGTCTCCTAGGCAACCTTGCATAATAACAATTTGCGCAAACAAAGGGCTCACACAGAATAAAAGAGACGCTGGATTGGACTAAACTGCTGCGTTTGTGCTTATGCGGTGTAGGCAGCGTGCGTTCCTCCCCGAAGCTCTCGCCCGGGGTGCGTAAACAGTGATCCTATGGTGCCGGGCAGAACAATTCAGTGTCAGGGAAAAGGTCAGCCATCGCTGCTCGGCCCCATCGGGTCAAAAAAAAAACAAATACGGGGGAAAGAGCGCGGCTAAAGCGGCGAGGGCCCGGAGAATATGTTTCCAATAGAGCCTCGTCAGCCCGCGTTAGCGTCCGCGTCCGACGCGTGCGCCGCAGGGATCGTGACCCTCCGCTTCCCCTTCCCTCGCGCTCCCCAGTGGGCCGAGCGGTCCGCAAGGTCACCGCGCGGGTGAAGGGGGCACGATAGAAACTAACCTCCGGCGAGTAGCCACCCCCTTTTTCCCTGGCGGGGTCACTGTCAGCCCGTAAAATCACACCGGGGCCCCGGGCGCGGCCCGAGCGGGTCCGGGTCTTTAAAGGCGAGGATGCGCCGGGACGCGTCGATCAACACCGACGCTCCCGGTCCCGTCGGACGTCATGGCGGCAGCGTAAACGCGGACGGACCGGAGAGACCTTTACGCTGCTTTTACCTGCAGTAACTCGAGCCGCGCGTGGCATTATAAGACCTAACGCAACCTGATGGCATCGCACAGGAGATAAGCGTCACTTGTAAAATGTTGTCTCGGTGCGCTTGAAAGGTGAACTTTCTATATCGCTGCTGAGGGGGAAACCTGCCGCGGAATCCATCGTAGTCGTTTTGGATTTCGTTAGTAATACGTAGATTTTTCGACAAATTATAAGGCATTATGAGGTAAATATCCAACTTTATTTGGCCCACAAATTATTAAAACCAAAATGATATGTGCCCTTATTACCTGCTGCGGAATCCGTAGTAGTCATTTAGGAGTTTATTAATAATACTAGATTTTTCCGCAAAGTATAAGGTATTATAAGGTGTACCAAGTACGTGAAGTGTAGGCCGTTTGTATCATACTTACTACGTTACTAGCACCACAACTACACTTTATTTTGAAGCATTTCCTGGCTTCCTCGCAAGTGGTTTGTGCCATGTTGAACCTTGATATGTTGTTATCAAGTTGGTGAAATTTCAGCTCTCTCGTGTCTTCTTTCAATGTTTTATCTTAGTGTTGCATTTTTAGGTCATTTTCCTCCACATCATTCTAACAGAGATGGCACACTCCTGGTATTGTCTAGCTTTCATAGCTTTGTCTAGCTGTCATATCTAACTTTGACATGTTTTCACCATCTGGGTGAAATTTCAGCTCCCTAGTGTCTTCTTTCAATGCTTTCCTTTTAATGTGAAATGTCTTTGATTTAATGATCAAAGAATTGAATAAAATACTGCACAGGGGTTAACCCTTGAGGCATTATGTTACAAATTATGGTAATTATTTTGAATTTTCTATGATATTATAGAATAATAAATGGGGGAAAAAACTAGGGAGCTGAAATTTCCAGCAGATGACATGTCAAATTTCAAAATGCAACACTTCTGGCATTTCTCTGTGATCACAGCGGGACGTGCAAAATTTTGTGTGCAAAAAGAATCATTGTCCACATTTTGGACCATTAAAAACCATTATAATTCCAACTTTTGTCAAGCATTTTGAGTAGGATTTATGACATTAATTTTCCTGCGGTTTTTACAACATTCCGTTGAGCGGCGGTCAAACTATGTCAGCAAACTGAAAATTATTTCTTGACTTGTGTTTCACCTCAAGACAGTAGGTGGCAGTAGAGACCAGTTCATGGCCATGTCTTAAAGCACAGGTGTGGAACTCCAGTCCTCGAGGGCCGGTATCCTACATGTTTTCAAACCTTTTCCCTCAAAAACACCTGGTTCAAATGATTGGGATCATTTCGAAGCTCCTGCAGAGCTTGCTAATGAGCTAATTATTTGAATCAGGTGTGTTGGGGAAAGAAAACCGGAAAACACGCAGGATGCCGGCCCTCCAGGACTGGAGTTCCAGACTTGAAGTTTCGCGTCCTAGACTACAAAGACAGATAATGCAGAACAATTGGAGTGGTTGAAGGAAAAAAATATTCATAAATAACTAATTATCACGCAAAATGAGGGAAACGTGCATAGTTTGCAAAGGACCAAATTTTCAAAATCAAACCTCTTTCCGACCGAGCAAAATATTTTCGTCCAGTCTTTGCAGAATTGTAGGGTACGGCCTCTTTATGATACCGCTTCTGTCCCCGAGGAGTCGACGCGCTTTTCAATCGGCCCTCGCCGGCCACGTTCGAGGTCGACCGCTTGAAACGCGGCCGGAGTGGCGTTCCGCATCAGAGCGGCGGCGGCGGCTGGAACGTCGGCGGCGAGGGAGCTGACATGGAACACGGAGGTTAAGTGACAGGCGGGGCACAATAAGGTCAACATGGGAGCGCGGCCCCTCTCAGGAACAGAGCGGCAGGAAAAGGCCCAGTCAACTGCTTGCAGATGTGTCTGGACGCAATGCTTCACCGGAAAACACCAGGCAGGCGCCGCTCTCTGATGGTACCGCCGGTCACTTCTAATCTGCGTCTGGATGACAAGGGAGACGTGCAACACTCCAGTCAGGGCTGGCCAGCGCGCGTGTGTAATCTCAGCCACCCCCAACTCCATTGGACCTTGACAGGATATTTTGACTAATCTCCTGATAGCTGGCATCTTTGTTTGAGCTTGAGGAGTTCATGCGCCGAGGGAGGTCATAAACATCCTCCGCCATCGACTTTGATTTCTTTCACTTTTCCATGCCTTTTGGTAGTACGGCGCTGCGGTTTCTCTGGCAGTTTGCGCTAAGCTAACGTTTTTTGAGTCAAACTGCGGGCGCCTCCTTATTAACGCTTAGAATTGCCTTTATTACCCGTTTAGATGTTAAGCTGCAGTTTACTGTCAAATTAAGAAGGAGAATTACTCATGATGTGTTGAAAACAGCCGCGTTACTTCGAATGGCGCCTAGCGTGGCGCTGATGCACGATGCAGAATCCCATTGAGTGCCAAAGACAAAATTATACGTTTTTTTAATATTACGTTCTTTAGTTTTTTTTGTTGTTGTTGTTTTTAAGTGTTTGGCTAAAGCTGTGTGTTGGTCAGCACTAAATGAAGTACTAAAGTAATAAATTACTCATGGTAATGCTTGAGTAATAGATTACTTAGAACATATTTCCCAAATTAATGAATTACTTCAGTACTTAATTGCCTAAAGTAATCAATTACTTTAGTTCTTTTAAGCCTTAAATTAATCAATTATGTGAATACTTTTAGTATCAAAAATAGTCAATTAATTGATCAATTATTAACAAATTCATCAGTTACTAAATTTTTAATTTGCCAGCCAAACACCAAAGATTTGAAAAAAAATGTTTATATTTAATTGGAATTAAAAGTCTGTACTCTATAAAAAATATAAAAATAAAGGTAAATATATATATATATATATATATATATATATATATATATATATATATATATATATATATATATATATATATATATATATATAATATATTCCTGTTTGTGAATTACTGGCACGCGTTTTTTTGTCGAATTTTGTAGACAAACTATAATACTGCTTAATTTTTTCTAACATTTATTACAAAATTTGCTTCTTTTTTTTTAATTAAGTAAAACTACCAACATTTGTTTTAATTCAAGTAGGCTTTTACTTAAGTTAATGTCAGTCTTAAATATTCCCACCGATGTTCTGTACTATTAAAACACATGACACTTTTGAGTCATTTTTACAAATGAGTGAATGTAAAGAGCAGCTGTGATTTTTAATGAAATCCTGGTAGTAACGACTTAAGCATCTGCGTGTGTCTCATTTGCGTTATTATATTTACTAATAAGCCGAGGAGACGGTCGCATTTGCTGTGTCTGTTGTCTCAATCCGATTTAAGCTTCTTTTTTTTTTAAAAAAAGAGCGGAAGTCAACTTCTTACACAAAACATTAGACACACTTAAACTCTTTGTGATTAACGTTCAAAATTTGCCCATAAATTAGATGTTAGTCAACCCAAAACGAAAAAAAAAGAAAAACGAAACATATTAGAAGCATCACCCACCTAAAAAAAAAAAATCTCCTCGGAAATAAATTGTTTTTGTCTTCCTTACCCTGTTGTGTACTTTAGCGGCTTATTATGGTCTGCCGTTGGACAGCGACGTCATCGACTTTGTTTGTTGCCCCCTTCAGACGTGTGTGAGGTGTCACGAAGGAGACAAGGCGAGTGATGCAAGTGTTTGTGAAAGGAGGAGGAAGCCTGATTGTGCTTGCCTTTGCAATCTGTGTACACACACACACACAATTACACACACCCAGTCGGCGCTTTGTGTGCCATGAAGTCACGCAGCTTCTCCACACCTTATGAAGAACTTTAGACCATGAAGAAATCTGAGAAACCCATAAAATGAAAATATAGTGTATGCTGGATGGGTGTGTATATTATTGTGCGAAACTGATAGTATTGGGACCGTGCCAAAAGGGGAAAAAAATGGAAATATTACTTTAATACAAGAAGATGTTAAGTTCTTTCATTATTAAAAGAAAACCAATCCTGATTTGTAGATTAATATCAAAGTCAACAATACTTTGGAGAAATATTGATGGATTTATTTGGTTAACAACAAAAAATTAGTCAAAATAGATTGTTTATTCATAAATTTTCAAGATTCGGCGCTTTTTGCTTTGCGCATTTTTCTCCAACTTTTTGAGGTGAATGATAGGGTTAGCAGTGCCATTTTTTTTTACTTTGAAAAAATTTCAATTGATTACAGATTTTTGCTACGCTTGCCTGCCTGTTCCCAATTCCCTGCATTTTTCGCCTTTCAACATTAAATATGAATCTCGAGTACCCCTGAAGTTCCTTCAAGTACCCCCATTTGAGAACCACTGATTTAGAGTGTCCAACACACCTAGCGCGCAATGCCGCCGGAATGCACCCACGCAGGCACGGGGAGAACATGCAAACTCCACACAGGAATACGGAAGCGAACCGGAATCAATTTCGGGACTCTGAACTGTGAGGCGGATGTGTTCAACCGCCCTTCTATCAATACTTTACAAAATTATCTTGCGGGCCCAAATAAACTTCCTTGCGGGCCGGATCCAGCCCGCGGGTTGTAGGTTTGACACCCCTTAGCTCATATTTTCCCATTACTTTCAAACTTTCCCTGCGTAGAAACCGTAATACCTTGACTTTTCTTTTTTCTGCGTTGCCCTGACATACCTCAAGACGGCCTCCCCAAAAATGCACAAAAAAGGGACAATCTTTCAATATGTTCATTCCGGCTGTCATCGTCTCAATTTTTTCCGCCATTCCAGGTCTTGTTTTCATCCGATGGTGCGCGCCTATTGATTGACAAGTGGCTCCAGAGCCACTCAGGCCTCTTAAAATACCAGGCCGGGGATTCGGGTTTCAGGCCCCGGCCTCGGGCCCCGCTATTGTCTACGTCTGGAAGGCTGGCTCCATCCCATCCCGTCCCGACCCGGCCCGGTCGCCCCCCCCCCCCCTTCCGTTTATGACGGGTGTCAACGCTGACACGGGGACGCGGCGGTCGGGAAGGGAGACAGGTAGACCGCGCGCCGACCCCGGCGCCTCGGATGGCGGCCCGTCTCAAGGGTCTGGCTCTCCGCGCTCATCTTTTTGTCCCCTTCGGTGTCGGGCGTTCTCCTCCCGCCCCGTCGCCGCTTCACAAGTTGAGCTAGCTGGGGGGGTTGTTTACTGACACCGCGGCGGCTGTCGCTCCGAACGCGTGAATGGGCCGGATCTCACGTTTCCCGGCGTTTGCAATCGAATCTCCTGTACCTTCCGCGAAAGTCGCGCAATGGAGGCTCTGCGGTTACGCCGCTCGCTTTGTGTCGGCGGGTAATTACGAACGCTGGGGTTATTATGATGGAGGCCCGAGCGGCGGGATCACGCCCTCGCGCCTCTTTCATGTCGGGGCTTAGCGTCGCCTCTTGTCTGCCCCTACCTGACATTTTAATCAGGCTGAGTTGTTGCGCCGCCACATCCCCTCAGCACAAGAGTCTCATCCGGAGAATGCATGTAATGAAATTTGCCCTAAATCACGGACATCAGGCCGGAGGTCCAAAAGGTTAAGAGGAGCGCGGGGTCAGGTCTTGTATAAAGCTCCCTGGGCAGAATTAAAAGGGAAAGGCTCCCTTTGTCCAAGCGGCCGCACGGGTCAAGCGGGTCAGGAGGTCAGTGTCAGAGGGTGGAAAGGTGGAGGGGGGCGTTGCTTTGCGCCTCCGCCTTCAAACTAAACGCTCCAAACGCCCGCTTTCCCAAATCCAAATTGCCCGGTGAAAAATTGGGGCAGATGCCATCCACGTATGCAATGAGTGGACCTAATATATATATATATATATATATATATATATATATATATATATATATATATATATATATATATATATATATATACTAATTTTAGACTGAATTCCATTGAAAATGATATGTAATACATGGAGGTTGCTATATATATATATATATATATATATATATATATATATATATATATATATATATATATATATTCCTTTGATTTCCTTTGATTTCACCAATAAAAAAACGGAATAAAAATGAAAATGTATCAATATTTTACGTGAAAGGTCTCGGTTTGATTTGATGTATTAATTGCAGTTAAAATTGATACCAAAAATCGGTATCGGACTGATATCTGGTCCTATATCAAAATGTCAGTATTTGTGATCGCAACCAATATCGATATCAGATATCAGGAGCAGTTTGACTATCGCAACCTAGGAATCACAAATAAAAAAAAATAAGATCATTAATTTCATGAATTCGAAGTAAAATGCCAAATTGGAGTAGACTGATTTTTCTTTAAATTTATCTCATGATTTTACCGGTGTCGAAAATACTAGTATCAAAAGTACCAGTGGTATCATGACTACCAAATGACTGCGTATTTGACCTGGTACGGTCTGGGGTAAAAGTTTCAAACATTCCTAATATATGTATATACTGTTTGTAGAAAAATTAAAAATGTAACCGCGCCAAAAATTCTTCAATGAAATTGTATTTCACCAATAAGATTAGGATGTAATCGAAGGAAGAAGACGCCATACACAGCACGAGCACCTGTGACATCATTGTTAGCCACGCATGAGGGCAGATGACACAGGGGGACAAAACGGGGGGGGGGGGGCAAGATGTTTGGAGGGGCCAAATTAGATTCACGTCAAGCCCCCTGCTCATTGATAAAGATGACAGATGCTCGCACGGGACACGGCGCGCCACAGTCGGACGTTAACGCGGTTAACTGTTATTTGCTAGCAGTGCTATTACTCTAAATGGCATTACGGCGGGATGGGTGGCTGCAAGACGCGCCGGCGGGCCGGCTGGGTGTGCGCTCGCCTGCGTGTTTTATGGCTCGACTAGGAGCCGCTCTTTTTAAATATTGAATGAAAATGGAGGCTGATTGAGACGAATGGGTGTTGATGCATGACGTCCCAGTTGGGACAAAGACGCTAAGAGAGGCTAATGATGGGTAAACTTAGCGGATAAGTTGCTAGCATGGAACGTTTTGGACCTTTTTCTCGTACGGTTCATCCTGGAATGATAAGCCGTCATTTGTCGATTCTTAAATTGTTAAATTGTTGAATTCACTGTGTGAAGTCTTCTCTCCTTCAGGCAAGTGCATGTTGTCTCACAAACTATGTTCCCGCAGCTTTTTAAAGCTTTAAGACAAATTCTAAAACTAAAAAACTATTTGGGTACATATATATTTTTCCTTCTCAGCACTTTTGATACACTACCTGGATTTTCCAGTTATTTGTACAAAAAGAGTTATTTTAAATGACTTTGACTTAATTTCTGATTTTTATAGTTTTTGCTTTTACAAAGAAGGTTCAGGACATTTCTTTAAATTTTGCTGTGGGTCCAATCGATTAATCATCCAGTGGTTGTGGTTCTTACATTGTTATGTACAATTTACGTAGCTTGGATTTAATAAAAGAATAAAAATTAAATTTAATTAGTTAATGCAAGGAAGCATGACCTTACATGCTCAAAATTATCCCAGTGCTCCTGCGGACTTGCAAAGCACGCTTAGATCTTAATAATAATAAACACGTACAAATAAAACGACCTGTCCTAAAGTTCTCCGCGCGCACCAAAAAAAAAACACCGGCACCCTCTGCGGGCAACGAAGTGAATTGCATTCACATCATCAACTGCTACAATTAATATAATTAATTTCAAGGGTTTAGGAGCATTATTTCCAGCTTGGAATTGATTAGGCAATTTACATGTCGAAAGCGCCTCCACTTCCGAAAAACGACTCCCGAAACGATTTAATTCCGTAAGTAGAGGCAGGACGTATACGCTCGTTATTTTTCCGTGTCGCGGACGGCGCCGCTCCCATGACAAAAATTGATCGTAATGTTAAAAATCAGTATAAGCTTAACCCTCTTTCCTTTAGTACCCTTGACAACTCCCGACAATGGATCCGCACAATAAAGCGTCGGAGCGAAGGTAAATGGCGCGGACGCCGGCCTTTCAATCCACTCAAACCGGCCGGGCAACATTGAACGCACGTGAAAGTGCGCGTCGCTGATAGCGATCCTCGGACCAACAAGGGAATCAATCAGATAGAGTAGTTTGCGTCTGGTCTCATGTCTTCGGGCCAGATCAGGAGATGTCTGCCGCGTTTACGCCGAGTGACCCTCATTCTTCTCGTCCATCCCGAGGGCCCTCCTCGCGTCTCTCCCTCTCCGTCGCTTTCACCCCGCCGCGCCGCCCTCTATCTCCATCTACCTCGGTGTCTCGGCCCGGCTCCCTTATCAGACTGTCTGCGCATGTTGACCCTACCGGAGTTGGTTAGTCATCCTCTCCAGGCGTCACTAAGGCAATTTCAGCCATGACGGTAAATCAGCTGACAGTCTGCGCTATCGCCAACTGACACATTCAACATCTGAAGCAAAGTTTAATGGCGAGCTATAAACATTTATGGGTTTTTTGTTTTTTTTTCGCCGCAACTCTTCGCCGGAGTATCTTTTTGGAACTAGTTCAGTCCCCTCTTATCACACCGCGTCAGAGTTAGGGAGACAAAACAAGCTGCAGGCACCCACGCAACCTGTTTGTTAAGATCGGCGTCATTCCGGCAAAAGCATTGATGTATTTATACTTCTTCTCCTGATTGGACCGTTGAATGAGCGAGGGTCAAAAGGCGCTGATAAGGCCGGCGAAAGGTGTGAAAACAGCGCTTGGAAAAACAAGACACAAGGTCGGGTTTGTTCCGAGTAAGAGGAATATAATAAAATAATCTGCGGGGCTTGTTTTTACAGCACTCCCACTTTGTAAACACTTTAATCAGATAAGGGGTCCGAGGAAAAAATGTTGAGTGGCGCGGACTCCCCGAGCATCGCCACTATTTAGCCGAGCTGTCAAAAGGGGCGTCTGACCCGCGATATATGGGAGCCTCGGGGAGATTCGTACGAGTCCGAAATTGCACTCAAATGCAAACAGCTTAACAAACATCAGACGGAGTTATCGTATTGATAGTTGCGATTCATCGTAGCTGCGTTTTACCCATATATATATTTAATTTACTAATTCCTTCTGAGACCCAGCCTATTCACTTGTGTCCACTATGGTGGACATTTGTTTTTGATCTATATATTTTGGCCCATTGGGGCTACCCTACTAAGTCCTAATTTGGGCAGTAGAGGATATCCTGGCCTTAATAATGATATGTCATGTGTTTAGATGGAATGCAATTCACTTGGTTGTCTTGCAGAGACAAATTGATATAATCTAAAAGTATTTAGGTGAAATAAATAACCCAGTTAGGGGTCGAAAAAAAGGCTGACCCAATATTTGGGTCGATTTTACCCAACTTGTTTTTTGAGGTGGTCTTTTACAAAGTGTTTTTTGGAGCAAAACGAAACAAAAAACTTGGGGGATGATTGACCTAAATATTGGGTCAGTTTTTTTGTGATTGATAATTTGGTTATTTTTAACCAAAGTGTTTTCTGGCGTCAATTGGACCTTAGGAATATACATGGTATATACATGGTTAAAAATGACCCAATTATGGGTCAACTGAAGACTGATCCGGTATTTGGATTGATTTGACCCAACTTCCTGGGTTGTTTTTAAAAAAAAAGGTAATTTTCTCCATGAAAACCTCAATAGTTTGCTTTTGTTGTGAAAACCAACCCAGGAATTTGGCTCAAATCAACCCATATATTGTCCTTTATTTGACAATTAATGTCTTTATTTTTAAAAGTGTAGTTATACTGTGACACTTTGAAAGAATTGGCCTGATTTAAGTTTTTCAAGACACAAGCCATTTTTGCGATAATTTCTGTGTTTTTTTGGGGAATTAACTTTTAACTTATTAAGTTAAAACAACACAAAGCAGAGGCCTTATGAAAATATGCTTAGCTTAAAGCTAACAAACAGATGGAATCGTGTCTATCTTTCGGAATTGAGATCTGAACACTAACAGTGGAGCAGCACATGTACACAAACAATCCAACAATACACAAAAGCATCAATTCTTTATCCTCTAAAAATGAAGGAATATCGATCCAGAAAAACACAGTTTTCCAATGAATTAATCATGATGATGCAACAAAAAACTGTAAATTCAACAAAAAACACATGCACAAAATACCCCAAAATACTTTTATTCAATGGTACTTTTTGTTGTTTCCTGAATCCACCCTACTGTTTGCTTGTTTACACCGAAAGGGCGGACAAAAGGTCAATAAAACAAGAAAGCTAACCCCGGCCTAAAACCCCCGCACAGTACCGCACTGTTCGAGTCGTCTTCAATCGCGCTGACAGAATAATTTTTATCTCCAAGTGTGCATGAAAATCACTTTTCCCATCAGCGCCTCGTCTGCGCCACACAATGGCCCGTACAGTTTTCCGTCCCCCGCGCGGCTCGTACCGTAGCGCGCAAAGTTCCCCGGGAGTGCCAAACAAAATCGCTGAACAATGCAACAAAGGAGTTCGCCGAGCATCCCGGATCGCGAGTGGCGGCGGCGCGGCGCAGATATGACAACGTGGGTTTAATTAGAGCATCAACACCAGCATGCGGCAGCGGTCGGCTGATAAGGAGAGCAGACAGATGACAGGAGGTGTGTGAGGCCGCATGGAGACAGTCTTATCTCGGGGCGGAGAGAGACTGCAGCCGCCCTGGCTTCCTCACGCAATGGAGGGAGGGGCGGACCAGGAGGATGTGTGTTTGTGTATACGCGATAGGCTTTTACCTGTGAGTCAGCCCTGCTTTCTTCCTGGATGATTGGCACGTGTCGTGCGGGGGTCAAAGGCTGACGTCCGGACCGTCGACGCTTCGCTGCCACCTTGTGTTCTCTCCTTCGCCGGATTTGTTACCGTGGCGTATAATGAAAACGGCCTACGTTGGGCGGCCGATGGAGTTCGGCGCCGATGTAAGAGATTAATCTACCGTATTTTCCGCACTATAAGGCGCACCCTCAATAAACTACATTTTTTTTTAAACTTTTTCCATATATAAGGCGCAGCGGATTATAAGGCGCACCCTCAATTAATGACATACTTTAAAACCTTTTCAATCACAATATAGTAATACTCAAAGTAATAACAATAATAACTCGATAACTCGAAACTCTCAATAGCATAATAACTCAATGGCAATATGGCCAACCTTGTTCAACTGTAAACACACAAAAGAAACAGGTAAAGCTTACTTTATCAGTTCATTCCCCATCTACGAATCCCAATCTGGATATTGATCCATATATAAGGCGCACTTTATTATAAGGCGCCCCATCAGCTTCTTTAAAAAAAAATCAGGCTTTTAGGTGTGCCTTATAGTGCGGAAAATACGGTACATTTATCAGGTAGTTTCTGATAAAGACGGGACGAGATCGCATTGTTTTTTATTTTACTTTTCTGCCAAAGATCCAATGAGATACATGTGGAGAATGTGCTGCCTGTCAATCTACTCCATTATAGTAAAACAGTCAAAAATTGTGAGAATCCCAGTCAATACAGTGGACCCCCGTGTTACAGCGTCACTTGCTTATGTTTTTTTTTCATGTTGCATTGTGGAATACTGCGTAGATTGATTTGTTCTCTCAATCTACCGTGGCGTATAATTGAAAACAGCCTTCGTTGGGTGGCCAATGGAGTTCTTCATTCTACAATCTACATTTATCATGTAGTTTCTGATAAAGACGGGACGAGATCTCATTGTTTTTTGAGACTTTTGTTAGATCCAATGAGATACATGGAGAGAATGCCCCGCCTGTCAATCTACTCCATTATATTAAAACAGTCAAACATTGTGAGAATCCCAGTCAATACAGCGAACCCCCGTGTTATAGCGTCACTTGCTTACGTTTTTTTCATGTTGAAAGTTTCAAAATCCAACTTGTATTTAATTCAAAGCACAAGATGAGTTTTAAATGATCCTTTTGGGGTCAGTTTGGACGTTTTATACTCACAGATATTAAGCGATTTTTATGGTCTGTATTAGAAACAGCTGAGCGGGCAAATTTCCGCATAATTGCAACTGTACCTGTGTTAAAAGCCCTTCGTATTTATTTGAAAGAGTCAAGCCAAAACCAAACTTCAACGTGGCTAAAGTGTTAGGATCAGACTTTAGAGTGGAAAGTCGGCGACTGTGTTTTTCATGTGCTCTGGAAGGAAGGCATGAAACAAAGTGTGGGCAGATGGATGACCATCTATTTGTGTTTGTGTATGCTAACGTTTATAGGGGATATTAAGTCACTGAGGAAGATGTCCATAAAAGTGAAAAAAAAAAGGAAAAATCCATATAGTCCTGCCGCTATGGCTTTAGTGTGTGTGTATGAGTGTGTTTGTGTGTATGAGTGGGTCCGGGTGGGGTGGAGAGGTGGGCGGGGGGGCAGCGAGCGCGAGGCTCTGGCTCCTAGCTGTCTGCGCCTTGCTCCCTGCCGCTCACTGCACACCACATTATTTTTAACCCACTGCCTCCGAGAGGAAGCAGGAGACGTTTGGGCCTCTGAAGTCCAGCACAATGAGGAGTACGCTCACACACACACACACAATTAGCGAATAGCGCACGTGTGCTGATACACCTCCGCAAACGCACGCGGCGGCCAAACTAACTTTTATCAGCACGCCAACGAACACTTTCGCCGCAGTTGCCAGATGTCCACCTTCCGTTCGCCCTCGCCGTGACGCTAGGTCCGTCCCCGTTGACCAAGATCCATCGGCGGGTCACCCCGGGTCAGTGGGCCGCAAATGAACTGCTGCTAATTACGGTAAACACCAACGCGGCGTCTGCGTGCGAGTCGGCATTGAGTGTGGACGGCCTTAATTCCTGGGAAAAGGGAAGGTCCCATGAGGCAATCAGGCTGCTTTGGTAGCGGTTCTTGATTGTCCCTTGCGCCGGGCTGTTTAGCTTTTAGGCGCTCGCGTCTATTTTCTCACTTCCGTTTCTGCTAATTTAATCACGAGCTCGCTGATTGGCACTTGGAAACGCCATGTTGGAGTCAAAATAAACCGACAAGCGCCGGGTTTTATCGGCGGGATTTGAAATAGGGTTGGCGAAGGTGAACTCCCGTCACGAGGTTTGACTCGTCAGATTTAAGTCGTAAATATTTAGGGGGTTGGACTTACTTGGCCGAAACGTCTGAAAGATTTCATTTGGCTCTGAAAGTCCCCATTTGGAACAGCAGGTTTTCGGATTGGAGCTCGAAGATAACGCGCTCGACAAACTCTGCGTCACGGCTATCGGAAAAAAAAATTGGAATATCGTATTTTCGAAACTAGTTATGTTTCCATGTATCCTAATTAACTGTGAGAGCAAGTACCGTACTGTTCGGACTATAATCTGACCAGCATTTAAGATAAAAGAGCAAAATTTGAGAAGAAAAAAATGTCGCGGAGAAACCTCATCGGACTATAAACAGCTGGTCGTAACATCAGGTATTTACGTAGAAATATGGTATTTGGAAGTTTTTTTTTTTTTTTTTTATTGCCTGCTCACTGCAAAATCCTACCTTCAAAAGACTGAACATGCCTGCATGTTTAGCACCAACATTTTTAGAGAAAATTAATGTGGATAAGTCGCACTGTACTATCAGCCGCAGGGTTCAGATCACGAGAAAAAAAAATCCGGTTTATAGTCCAGAAAATACTCGGTTTGCATCTCCACGAAGCTTGTCAGTCATTGTTTCTAAAACTGAAAATCTTGTTGGCATAAGACATGGTTAGAAAGAAAGAGAAAGAAAGAAGAAAACTCATCTTGCTTTGGTCTGACTTCATTTCCCATGATTCTTGTGTAGTTGAAGAACAAGAAATGAATGGACAATACAAAGAGTGTTTTGGTGCTATGAAACAAGTTACGTGATTTTGAATGTAAGTACATGCAAGCAAGCACAGTTAGCAAGCGGCTAATATGCTAATTTGGGGACTTAGGCCGTATTTGTCGGTACTTGACTACAGTAACGTTTTAAGTCGTTTGTAAAAGTCTAGCGAGTGAGTGAGGCGATATCAATTTGCGAAAATATCAACTTGACCATATTTGGGCATAAGAAAGATCCTGCTCCTGACAGTTAGCTACCTGTTGATGTAGCTAGCTTTTGATCACATGATCCTCTCCTCCCCCTCCCCTCCCCTCCCTCTCCTTCCCCGCCCGCCGCCTCACATGACTCCATGTTGTCTAATTGACTCCACTCTCTGCAACGTACCCAATCAAGCGCTCCCAGGATGCCTCGCGGGGAGTGTGTGTGTGTGTGTGTAGGGGGGGGGCGACAGACTGACTGAGTGGTGCCTTGTAAGTGTTTAACCTCCTGCAGGGGGGGCGTACACATACACACCAACACACACGCTGCGGCTGACTCGCCTTCTGAAGCCTCTGCCATTGACATCAGATTACAGATGAGGCAACCCATAATTTCCAGAAAACCACAAACGCAGCGGCCTTGGAAACATACACCTCTTCCTTTGCTCTATTTGCTTCACACACACACACACACACACACATGCTCTTGAAGGGAAAGGTGATCAACAGGGAAAGTGATGGCTGGGGGTGAATTGAGGGTAATTAAGTCCAGAACCTGCATGTCTGAATCGATGAGATGAGAGGTCGCAGGCCCATCTCACGTTGCACTTCTCTGTTTGGACTCCTTCTTGACGCTGTTCTGTCCTCTGTCTGCACCCACTTTATTTATTTATTTATCTATTTTTGTTATAACACCTCTTATTCAATTAATGCATCCGATATGGGCTGCGTGAGCCATTTTCATTCTCTACTTGAATACACATATATATATATATATATATATATATATATATATATATATATATATATATATATATATATATATATATATATATTAGAGTGACTGATTATCAGGGCCGATATTTGGAAATTTGATGAATCAGTATCTTTTTTTTTTTAATTAATCCGTGTTGCCTTTAATGCTGATTCAACAGGAAGTTTTTTGTTTGTTTGTTTATTTCAAATAATGCTAAGAAAATAGTTTCCATATTGTTCATGGATTGTTGCGTTTCGATGGATGATTACTGTTTTGTGCTTTGGTTTTGCCGATGATGCATTTCCGTTTCCGGGTTTGAGCTATTATTTTCTGTTTGTGCGGTTCATTCTTTAGGCATTTCAATGAAGTTCAGTGCTTGCATTATTCAACTTTTTTACGGCAATTTTGACAGTTTTACTGCAAATGAATATCGACACCAAAAATCGGTTATCAGCCTCCTCTACTACTTAATAGAGGATACATACTACCCCTGAAAAACCCATATCGTTAGATCCCTAATATATATATATATATATATATATATATATATATGTATATATATATATATATATATATATATATATATATATATATATATATATATATATATATATATATATATATATATATATATATATATATATATATATATATATATATATATATGCGTGGCGGTATATATTCCTGTATATATGTCCATGTGTGAGTGCGTCCTAATACTTTTGTCCATACAACTCATGAGCGCCGTATGCGCTAAATCATAAGAGCCCGCTGGGTTCTCTCCACGGGGGCGGCAGTTGACATCCTGCTTGACGGCCCATCCAGCCGCCACAGCGCGCAGCCCAACGCCCCGAAAGTGTCTGCCGCATTGTTCTCCCACTTGAAAGTCAGCAAAGCTTTGTCAGCGTCCTCCCGTGCCGCCCCCAAAACCTATTCACACGCCGCGCCGTATTTTTAGCTGGTCCGAGTTCGTTCCTGTTGTTCCGGCAATTCTTGAGTAATCTTTTTCAGACGCCCTCCCCCTCGGCCGCACCACCTCCTCCATTGTATTTTTAGACAAAGGTGAAAAATGGCCGAGCTGATTGTGAATTATGAAGGGCCTTCCCGTCGAGGAGGGGTTTTCGGAGAGGGAGCACCGAGGAGTGAGGTGGAGAGATTTTTCGAAAGAAAGTTTAACAGGAGTACCGCAGATCTTCTGTTTATTAGGTCACTGCATAAAATAACTTAAAATCTTCACCGAAAAATTATTCGAAATGGATCTTTGATATCTATCGTCCAGTGGCAGCAAATGAGTTAACGTATTCGCAACTAGCCCAGTAAAGATAGATCTTTGACGTCTATAGGCGTCAATGGCAGTGAACGAGCAAACCTATTCACCACCAGCTCAGTAAAAATAGATCTTTGGCGTCTACAGTCGTGATCGGCAGTGGATGAGTTAGCCCATGATAATAGTCCTTAGACTTTTACGACAGTCACTGTTAGCCCAGTAAAAATAGATCTTTGACGTCTATAGACGTCAATGGCAGTGAATGAGTTAACTTACTAACTTCCGACCTAGTAAACGAATCCGCCACCTGCTCAGTTAAAACTAATCTTTGACGTCTACAGTCGTCACTGGCAGTGAATTAATTAACATAGTCACTGCCAGTTCAACGAAATTGATTGACGTCTATAGTCGTCAATGGCATTGAATGAGTGAACTTACTAACTTAAATGCATCCACCACCAGCTCAGTAAAAACTGATCTTTGACGTCTACAATCGTTATTGGCAGTGAATTATTTAACATAGTCATTGCCGGTTCAACTAAATTGATTGTTTGACGTCTATAGTCGTCAATGGCAGTGAATGAATGAACTTATTCACCGCCAGCCAAGTAAAATCCGATTTTTGACACCTATCGCCGTCAATGGCAGTGAAGGAGTAAAAATGTGTGATTCCCGAGCAAAACTTCGAATAAAGCATTCAAGTTAGCGTTCAACACAAAACTGAGTTGGTTTTTACAAGTCGTTAAGATTTCCGATCAATTTAGCGTAACTTGTTATACTTACAAAATGCTTCTATGGGTTTTCGGTCATGCGCAATAAATCGAGTTTAAAAAAAAAAGGAAAATTCTGCAGCTTCTGCTTCAGTTTCACGCAGAATCGAATTAAGTATATTACGAGCGTAACGCTGTCAGCAGCCCCGATCGGAACTTGTGGCGTTGGCATGAAGCTCAAATGTTTGCGCTTATTACGAGTGACAAAGTGAAGTTAGCGCGATCACAAGGTCGGAGGTTCATCCGCGCCGCCGACTACACGTCCGCATTCGCTTTCCGCTCGTTGCTAGCCAAAATCAGCTGATGCCGATTCACTTTCTAAACTTTTTTTGGGGCGGCGGATTTTCCATTGCAAGGATTACATGAGGGCGAAGGAGAAATTCATTTTGTCTCAATTGAGACATCACAATTTCTTGGTCTTGTCTCAATGTCTCTCGTCCTCCAAAAGTCTTGTTCTTGTCTTGGTCTCGGCTTCCAAAAGTCTTGTTTTATTTTTTGTTTTTTTTGGGCTTGATTTCCAAAAGTGTAGAACTTGATCTCCAAAGTCTTGTTCTTTTAATGGTTTCCACGTCCAGTTTTTGGATTTTCTTGTTCTCAAGCTCCAAATGTCTTGGTTTTAACCTCCAAAAGTTTGGTATTGTTGTGCTCTTCGCTTCTAAAGGTTTTGGTCTTGTGTTGGTCTCGACTTTGTAAATTCTTCGTCTCTTCCAGGTCTGAACCAAATGTTTTAGTCTTATCTTGTCTCGACCTCCAGAATCGTCCCGTCATGGTGTCTGTCTAGACCTCCAGAAGTCTTAGTCGTGACTTGCGAATGTCTTGGTATATTTTTCGTGGCAACCTCCAAAAATCTTGGTACTTGTCTTGGTCTCGGTCTAGACTACCAGATATTTTGGTCTTGTATTGGTCTCGACCTCCAAATGTTTTTGTCTTGACCTGGAGAAGTCTGGGTTTTCTCTTGCTCTTCTCTTGAACTTGGAGTTCCACTAGAGTTCTTCGACCTCCAGAAATCTTGGTCTAGTCTTGAAAGCCCAAAGTTTTGGTATTTTCTTCTTCTTGTCTTTATTGCAACCTCCAAGAATTTTGGTCCTGGTTTTTTCTTGCTCTTCTCTTGAACTTGACCTCCAATGTCTTGCTCTTGTCTTGGTCTTGGAGTTCCACAGAAGTCGTGGCCTAGTCTTGGTCCTGACATCCAAAGAGGTCTTTTCTTCGACCTCCAGGAATCTTGATCTAGTCTTGAAATTCCAAAGTTTTGGTATTTTCGTCTTCTTGTCTTTATTGCAACCTCCAAAAACTTTGGTCTTGGTTTTGTCTTGATCTTCTCTTGAACTTGACCTCCAATGTCTTGCTCTTGTCTTGGTCTTGGAGTTCCACAGAAGTCGTGGCCTAGTCTTGGTCCTGACATCCAAAGAGGTCTTTTCTTCGACCTCCAGGAATCTTGGTCTAGTTTTGAAATCCCAAAGTTTTGGTATTTTCTTCTTGTTGTCTGTATTGCAACCTCCAAAAACTTTGGTCTTGGTTTTGTCTTGCTCTTCTCTTGAACTTGACCTCCAATGTCTTGCTCTTGTCTTGGTCTTGGAGTTCCACAGGAGTCTTGGCCTTGTCTTGGTCTTGACATCCAAAAAGTCTTTTCTTCGACCTCTAGACTTCTTGGTTTAGTCTTGAAATCCCAAAGTTTTGGTATTTTCTTGGTCTTGTCTTTGTTGCAACCTCCAGAAACATTGGTCTTGGTCTTGTCTTTGTCACAAAATCTTGGTCTTGACCTCTAGAAGTCTCGGTCTTGTCTTGCCGCCGACCTGCAAAAGTTTTCTTTATGTCTTGATCTTCTCTTGGTGTCAACCACCAAAAGTTTTGCTCTGGTCTTGATCTGGTTCAAATCTGGTATTGGTCTCAACCTCCAGAAGTTTTGGCCTTGTTCTGCTCACAACCTGTGAAAGTCTTGGTCTTGAATTAATCTTGAAATCCGAAAGCCTTAGTTTTTGTCTTGGTCTGGACAGCCAAAAGTCTAGCTCTTGTCTTTCTCTCGATGCTCTCGTCTCTTAACCAACTCCGCCCCAGTCGGTGTGTTCTTGACTCCAAAACCGAATTAATGCGTTTGTATCAGCTGCTTCCTTCAAATTTTTGTGTCTGCGGCACTGTGATCAAAAACTACACAAGCTTTTCCTTGAGTGAATTGTATAAAGTTCTCTTAATTCTTCTGACATGGGACTTTGGGCGCCGTCTTAGCATTTAAGCTAGATTAAGACTGCGCGCGTCTCGCATCGTTTGTATTGAAATCACCGTGCGTCTGACATGCGTTTTGTCCTTTTTTGACAAGAGCCCCAATCGTCCAATAAACGGGGGCAAATCCCACGCATTCCATCGAGAACACTTTCCTGCGTGGCTTAATTGGTTTTCTTGAAGTCGGCGGGCGCGGACAGGGCTAAAGTAGGCGAAAGTGGGTGGGGGGTACTTGAAGTGTGGGGGGGGTGAGTCAAACCACTCCGACAATCCACCTTTAAGGCGACCGTGTTTCATTTCCTGTTGCCTGCCTCAGTTGCCCTTAAACAGCATTACCTGTTGAAGGCAGTTAAATCGCGGACGGCGTGATTAGAAGGCCACTGAGGACACTCAGTCTGGGCAACAAAGTAGGGGCGAGCCTTTAATTCAATTTCTCTTTACAAACATACGCATCTGTGGCTAATTTAGCGCAAATTTTCGAGATGTCTTTTACCGCTTGGACGGAAAAGTTTGGCCTTAACTAAAAAACACTCTCTCCTCCCGGAGCGGCGCGGATCTGGATATTGATCACGTAGCTCGTAATAAGGTCTAAGGTAGTGAGTGCTGCATGAAACAGTACATAAAAAATAGGCCTAATGGTGCGTTAATGACCGGGATCAAAAGACGGCCGCATTAGCTGAGGATTGCGTAAATTCCCCGGGCCAGTTCCAGGTTAATGAGGATATATGGTTTCCCTCCAAATGTTATTTTGATGGATGTGTGCTCTGTACTCTATTAGATTCTGACGTTTTGCAGCAATCTCATGAGCCGTGGAGTTCAACGTTGTCTGAGACAGCCTTTAAAGAACTTGTTTTGCTGGAATATCGCTCAGTAAAGATCGTACCAACGAAGAAAAAAAGCCCTTTGTGTTTGTTTGACTGCATCGCGGCGAACGGCAGTTTTTCCGGACGTGCGCCGCTGACAAGAGTGAGGCCTTTATTTTGAAACCGCATGCAAAGGTCATGTCCCGCTAACGGCTATTTAAAGCTTGTCATTAAAACACTATATAAGTCTGCGTACTACATGAAAGACTGCGTTTTGAATCTGATGTGGGGTGGACGCTTTGAGCATGACTTAAAACCGCTTTTGAGCTCGCTCGCGCACTCACAAGTTAGTACAAAAACACTTGTAAAAGCCTTTTTTAGCGCCGCGCTTCGGTTTTGTGGTGTTCACTGCGGGCTAGCTGCAAACGTGCCCGTATTTGGCCCCGGTTGCTAAGTTACCAAACAGGAAGTAGCCCGGTGTGTAAGACCTTTGTTTTGCTTATGACAAAGAGAAGATATAGTACTGTGTTAATGAAAGCTAACACTTTTAACACTCTGGTTGCTAAGTTGATAAACAGGAAGTAGCCTGGTGCATAAAGCCTTTATTTTGTGTATAACAAAGAGAAGATACGGTAGATTTCTGGCTATGCTATATGTTAATCAATGCTAATAATTGTAACATATGTAAAACCATTTTCACCATGTTCACCGTAAGCGTGTCATAAACATGCCCATATTTGGCACTGGTTGCTAAGTTACCAAACAGGAAGTGGCCCGGTGTATAAGACCTTTGTTTTGCTTATAACAAAGAGAAGATATACTGTGTTAATGACAGCTAACAATTTTAACACTCTCAACACTCTTAACACTCTGGTTGCTAAGTTGATAAACAGGAAGTAGCCTGGTGCATAAAGCCTTTATTTTGTGTATAATAAAGAGAAGATACGGTAGATTTCTGGCTATGCTATATGTTAATCAATGCTAATAATTGTAACATATGTAAAACTATTTTCACCATGTTAACCGTAAGCGTGTCATAAACATGCCCATATTTGGCACTGGTTGCTAAGTTACCAAACAGGAAGTAGCCCGGTGTGTAAGACCTTTGTTTTGTTTATAACAAAGAGAAGATATAGTACTGTGTCAATGAAAGCTAACAATTTTAACACTCTCAAAAAAATTAGACCGTGCTTGACGTTTGTGGTGTTCGACTGTGGGCTAGCAAATGAGCCCATATTTGGCACTGGTTGCTAAGTTGATAAACAGGAAGTAGCCTGATGTAGAAAGTCTTTGTTTTGTGTATAACAAAGAGACGATACAGTATGTTTCTGGTGATGCTATATGTTAATCATTGCTAATAATTGTAACACATGTTCACCATGTTCACCATAAGCGTGTTGTAAACATGACCATATTTGGCACTGGTTGCTTAGTTACCAAACAGGAAGTAGCCTGGGGAGGGGACCACTTGGTGAAAATGCGCATTTTACAAAGGAGCGAGGTTCATTTTTATGAATGCTATTTCCAACTAAATTTATGGTTTTGAAAGGTGACAGAATAGATCTGAATGCAACACTTGAATGTTTGTTTTTGCTTTCGAGATTTCAATCTCGGGTTTTCGGCACGTGGTTTCTCTATGTACTTGAACGAAAAAATCACAAATAATGAAAATTATTTGACTCAACAGTTTTACAAGTTAACGCATCACAGAAACAAAAATAAACATGTTCAAAATGTTGTTCCTCTCCAAACTCGTACCGTATAATCCATCACCTTATACCAAAACTATTACCCGTGATCATTTTTCTCAGTTATATAAAAGTACAATGTGTACTTTAGCAGACGTTACATGGCGGCGGGGCTTTGGCAAACAAACCTCCCACCCACCACATGGGGGATGTTACCGGTTTGTTTGTTAGTCTGTTTAATAGTTAGCAGGCTACGTTGCCTGTGCTTGCTCACGTGGGGTTCCCTTCGTTTACTTTGTGTTTTTCGGCCTGCTCCAAATGGAAAGGGCCTTGAACTTGTTTTGCCGATTGGCGCTACGTAAATATAATTGACTTTTGACTGTGACTCATGGAGAATGACCAGAGGTGTTGCATTTTGAGGGCAAGGGGAACAAATACAAAACAAATGCGGGATGTTAGTTCCTGTATCTGCATTTTAGCCAGATGTATTGCATGCATTGACAATGCGATAGCTTGTAGCATGTATTTACTTGAGTAAAATCTGTTTTGCATTTTTTTACATTTCTAATTTATCCCTTGTGCACAAACTTTGCAAACTATACACATTGCAGGTTTTCCCTAATTTTGTAAATGCTTTTAAAGGCGTAATAATTAGTTTTTTTTAATCAATGTTTTTCCTTCAGCCACTCAAATTATTTCAGTTCTATCCATACATTTGTCGGTTAAATTTATTAACATTCACAAAATATTGAAAAATTCTATGGTCTGTCTTTGTCGTCTGCCATGAACTGGTCTCTACCGCCACCTACTGTCTTGAGGTGAAACACAAGTCAACAAAGAATTTTGTTTGCTGGCATAGTTTGACCACCGCTCAACGGAATGTAGCAAAAATCGCAGGAAAATTGGTCAAAAATCCGAATAAAATGCATCTCAAAAATTGTGATTATATTGGTTTTTATGTGGTCCAAAATTTGGACAATAATTATATTTGTAAACAAAATCTTGCATGTCCAGCTGCAATCACATGGAATCGTTGCCTTTTGAAATGTTTTTCCCCCTATTGATTTTTTATATTAAAAAAATAAATAAATAATTTCTAACAGAATGCCACAAGGGTTAAATATAATACAAATGATATTTATAAATAATTATAAGTTTTTATTTTTATTAAAAAAAATAAAAACACATTTGATCCTAGACACATTGACACTCACACATTGATTTATGTATTTCTGATTTCTGATGAGTCAACATTGCAAGGAACATTTTTAAAAAGTAGCACAGACATGCTAGGCTAACGATTTGTCCACCGTGCCAGGAACAAACGAGCGCTGGAAGACATCATTCATGGCCCGTTAGCCAAATCACCTCGCTCGCCATTGTCACAAAGCGAGCCTCTTGGCGTCTTGTCCACATTCCCGGGTCATGTTTTGGAAGTTGAGGGGTCATGCCCCTCGTACTCCCCACCCTAGCCCCTCCCTGCCGCCACCAGTTGTATTAGCATCCAAACATCATGTAATTACACCCATTTAGCCACGGACAAGCCGCAGAGGACTGACAAGTGGGTGCAGTCTGGACTCCCTGTCTCCCCAGAGAAAGGCCGTGACCCACTTTTGTCCGGCGTGTTGACCTAGGATGGAGTTGGCAACCCAAAATGTTGAAAGAAGCCATTTTGAACCAAAAACATTAACATTAAAGTCTTATAAAGTCAGTATCTATTAGCTACCGTATCATTTGTACGGGATTGTGAGGCGCACCTTCAATGAATGGCCTATTTAAAACTGTTTTTCATATATAAGGCGCACCGCATTATAAGGCGCGTAGAATAGAAGCTACAGTAGTGGCTGGAATTGCATTTTGCAGCCACTAGATGAAGCTGCACTAAAGGAATTGTCAACAAATTAATCAGATCAGTCAAACTTTATTAATAGACAATCAGATTATAAGAATAAAGACGATTTGTGGAACTTTTTGCACCTCGCCCTTATATAAATTGCTTCAAAATTGGAGCTTTTATAGCATATCGAAATTTCATATATAAGGGGCACCACATTATAAGGCGCATAGAATAGAAGCTAGAGTAGTGGCTGGAATTGCATTTTGCATCGATGAAGCAGCAAGGGAACGTCAACAAAATAATCGGATCAGTCAAACTTTATTAT
The DNA here is from genome assembly GCF_059441005.1 of Hippichthys cyanospilos. Taxonomy (NCBI): domain Eukaryota; kingdom Metazoa; phylum Chordata; class Actinopteri; order Syngnathiformes; family Syngnathidae; genus Hippichthys; species Hippichthys cyanospilos. The sequence goes on along the minus strand of NC_142383.1, from coordinate 14,795,862 downwards.
TAGACAATCAGATACTAAGAATAAAGATGATGTGTGATGATTTGCCGTTTTTGCACCTTGCCCCCATATAAATTGCTTCAAAATTGGAGCGTTCATAGCATATCAAAATTTCAACAGGCTGTTGTAAAAAAATGTCATTGTAAAAACTGTTTGTAATGTTTACATTTTTGTTCAACAAATGGAACCAAAAAAAATATCTCTCCCACCCCACCTTCTTTTTCCATTTTCAAACATTTTTGAAATACTCCAAGGCGCCACTAGGGCGGCGCCAAAGAGCCGCATACAGCTCCATACTCTCGGGTTGCTGACCCCTACCTGAGGACAACCAGCCCATATGATGCGTATTTTTTTATATATATACATATATATACACACACAGATTTTATTTATCTTTGAGCGCATTTGAGGAATTAAAAAATCAAAAGTGACACCAGCGTCAGCCGTAACCACGGCACGCACGTCATTAGGGCGTTATCAGTGGCTGCATCAAAGGGAGACGTGTAACAAATCCTTGGCTGCTTAAAGTCAGATAAGCATCATTTATCACTCGGAGTGCGGCTGGCCCATTAACAACCGCGGCTCCATTAGCACTATCTGCAAAGCTTTTATAATGCTTTGTCTGGCCGCATCTTTACGTTGGGACGAGGAAATCATTAAGCATTGTTTGTGTGAGGCGGATGCAGCTTTTAGGCTAACGGCGCCGCTATCTTCGCTGGCGTCCTGCTGGGGGCGGACGAGGCGCCAAAGTGTTTTGACTGACGTGTAAAAAAGCGGTGAAATAAACCCTATCATTCATTAGAAAAAAGTGCATTCGCGCAATTTATGGAATTTACCCTGTGCAGTCATTTGACCATTTTTGGGTCATTTTCTTCCACATCATTCTCGCAGTATTTTGGTCAGGGGATGGCACATTTCTGATACTGTGTCAAGTAAGTTGTTGTGTCATGTTGAAATTTGACATGGTGTCATTATCTGGGTGAAATTTCAGCTCCCTGGTGTCTTTTTTCAATGCTTTACCTTTTGAAAGGATTGGACACCATAACACACAAGGGTTAAGTCCATCTAAATTGAAAATAAATGTTTGAAGAGTTGACGAGCAACGTGTGTGTGTGTGTATATGTGCAAACTTGCAACTAATGCAAGCTAACAGGGACTATTCTTTTCAAATTAAGAACAAAGTAATTGGAACATGAAACAACTTTTAAATTAACCCCAGTGGTGTATTTTTACATTATTTTTTTAAGAGTCCAGACATCCAGCTACTTTTAGCTGGAATAATAAATAAATAAATGAAGAGCTTAAATCGTAACTTTGTATTTTTTTTTCAATTTTTTGGCTCAAAATTTGGCTCAAGGGGCTATCTGAGATTTTAACAGGGTTCCTGCAGGTATAATCAAATCTGATTCTTTGTTCATGCCATGATAGGAACAGATATGTTTCTTTTTCAAACTAAGAACAAATTAATTGGAACATAAAGTAATTTATTAAATTAACGCATTCAATCCCAAAGATGTATTTTCAGAGTCCAGACTTCCAGCTACTTTCAAATTATCATTTTTCCATCTCTTCTCAAGTTTTGGCTAAACTAGTGTCTAAACATGTCAAAAGTACCCGAGACTGAACATCTGGACAGTAAAGACGTATAAATACGTCTTTGGGATTGAATGAGATAACGGCGGAAAGTGCATCATTTTTCATTTATACCACTAATTCTGCTGCAACCGCAATAATACTTGTTCATTTTCAAAACGGGACAAAAATAATCACATTTCCTGTCGTATCTCGTACTCAATTCTCGTGGGAACGGGCTAAACGGGGAGTGTATACACAAGCCCGTCTAGTACACATCGCTTGGCATTAAAATTGGAAGATGAATGTTTACCAGGAGACAAAGTAGAGGCCACCATCATGTAAACTTCTTCTCAAATTAGCTACTTGTTGTCAGAAAGCCTTTTCCGCCTTTCAGGTTTGCCCCCCCACCCCCCAATGATTTGTAATCCCGCCTCTTGTTGTGCTGAAGAAGCTGAAAAAGGTTTATAGTAGTGGGCTGAACGGTAATTTCCATTTGACCCCAGCTCGTTGGAAGGACGGGGCCATTGGGGGGGGGTTATAAGTACGGCTGAGGGCCGGGGGATTAAACTGGAATGGGGGGGACCCGGTTCAGACACGAGATGAGGACATTTTTGTACGGATAGACACTGGGGTTCATTGTCCGACGCGCTTCCTGAGCCCCCCCCCCCCCCCCTCAATTCTCCAATCTGGTGAAGTATCTTCACCCCGTAAAGCTCCCGCATAGCCGCACGCTTCCTCTTTTGCCGATCGGGTGACATCATTAACAATCATTAGCGGGACACCAGGAAGCGCTCGCATTATGAGATCAGGTTAGCCAGCCGGGGACGAGAGAGCGCTGGATTTCATCAACGCCTCGCTCCCTTTCATAAAAATGATTAATTTGCGTGGAAATTCAAGACTATTGTTTTGTTTCAAAAGAATTCCGCCGCAGCGCCTGAGAAGCGGCGTTCCCCTGTCGGCACTTTGCGAAAATGAAAGACACACTTGAGGCTTTGATTGCGCGACCTCATCGTTTATATTTAGGCTTCCTCTGATGTCGGCGTCCGACCACTTCAATGCCACGCGGATGCGGGCGGGGGCTTTTTGGCGGTTTGCGAGGACGGACGCTTTCGGGATTTGGGCTGGGTCGGATCTGGTGTTGTCTCGCCGGGCTCAAAGGGGAGCCGGCCGGCCCGGCCCGGGCTCCTGGCGGTGACGCAAAGCTTCCTTGAGGCCGCTGGCGTCTCGCTCGCTCGCTCGCCCGTCTAGTGTGACGGCGACCGCAGCTGCCGCGAGTAAGGCGGGACTGATGGCGCGCGGGTCGGATCGCAGAGAGTGTGTACAGCGTTGCTGACAGTCACTGTAACTTCCTTTTCAAAAAAAGAACAAATGCATTGTAACATGGAGCAGCTCATTAACCTTGTGCACACACTTTGCAAACAGTCACTGTAACTTCCTTTTCAAAAAAAGAACAAATGCATTGTAACATGGAGCAGCACATTAACCTTGTGCACACACTTTCCAAACAGTCACTGTAACTTCCTTTTCAAAAAAAGAACAAATGCATTGTAACATGGAGCAGCTCATTAACCTTGTGCACACACTTTGCAAGCAGTCCCTGTAACTTCCTTTTCAAAAAAAGAACAAATGCATTGTAACATGGAGCAGCTCATTAACCTTGTGCACACACTTTGCAAACAGTCACTATAATTTCCTTTTCAAAAAAAGAACAAATGCATTGTAACATGGAGCAGCTCATTAACCTTGTGCACACACTTTGCAAACAGTCACTGTAACTTCCTTTTCAAAAAAAGAACAAATGCATTGTAACATGGAGCACATCGCATTTCTTTTCCTCATTTTGTAAATGCTCACTATGCTAAAGGCGTAATAATTAGCTATTTACGATTTTTTTTCAAGTTGTTCAGTGGCATCAGTTTTATCCATACATATGCAGGTTAAATTTATTAACACCCACAAAAAAATGGAAAAATGGTATTGTCTCTGTTGTCTGTGACTTGATGATGACACTTAGCCATGAACTGGTCTCTAGCGCCACCTACTGTCTTGAGGGGAAACACAAGTCAAGAAAGAATTTTCTGTTTGCTGACATAGTTTGAACGCCGCTCAATGGAATGTTGCAAAAAAATTGCAGGAAAATCAATGTCATAAATCCTATTAAGATGCATCTCAAAAACTGGTATTGTAATAGTTTTATATGGGCCAAAATTTGGACAATGATGATTTTTGTACACAAAATCTTACAAGTCCAGCTGCAATCACATAGAAATTTCAAACTCATTGCATTTTGAAATTGCACGTTTTAATAACCTGCTGAAAATTTCAGCTTCCGAGTGTTTTTTTTTTCTCCCATGATTCTGTTATGATATAAAAAATCAAAAGAATGTCCATAATTTGTAACATAATACCACAAGTGTTAAATCAACTCATTAAATCCACACATTGAGTCCAGACATCCAGCTACTTTTCAGCGTATATTTTTTTTCAATACCTCTTCATTACTTCGGTAATTTATTAATTTTACCTAAAGTAATCGATTACTTCAGTACTTTAGCACCTAAATCATTGCCTACTTTATTATTCGCTCGATTGTGGAGTGAAGTCTGCTCGGGACAATGAACAGAATAAGCATTTTAGTCTGTAATTTTTACTAAGCGTATGAGTCTTGAAAATTCTTGAGTCTATTCTATTCTATTCTATTCTATTCTATAGTTCTTTTTTCACCTCACCCAAAGCCCCATTTACACATAGGATTAAGGTATATGACATATAACCTGTAAGTATTGGCATCATTTTTTTCAGCACTTTGCTGCACTTTTTTCAGTGTTAGACTAGCCCGTAACCTGAATAAACACTGTAAAAAGTTCACAGTTCTTGAAAGTTGATTCATACTGTCAGTAAGTTTTAGATATACAACTTTTATGGATGATAATCCTATTTTGAGTCTGATGGGGGGGGGCACAAAAGCTTTTCTCTTTCCTGGGGGTGACTTTTAAAAAACATATTTGCGAAGCAGCGCTTAGGAGAACGCGGCGCGAAACCCTCCCACCCTCGATGAAGGAGCCAGCTTTCCCCAGAGAGCGACGCGGCCCTCGACCTTTCGCACAATCGGCGGGCCAACGATACGAGGCGAGCCGAACCCTCGCGCACCTTCTATTGTGCGGCGGCCGGCGGCAGCCGCTAAGAGTCACATTTAGGTGTCACGGGGCGCCGAATGTCGCTTTAATTGGAATGGTGGGCATTAGCTCATATTTCCTCCCCGCGTCCATTGTTTGGACGGCCGCTTTGACGTCGCCCCGGCGGTCCCGGCTAATTGAAGGAGTGTGTGTTTGGACCGCGTTCAAGGGGAGCCGGCCTGTGTGTGTTATCTCCTTCCACGGGGTTGTGTGTCTGTGTGTGTGTGTGTGTGTGTGTGTGTGTGTGTGTGTGTGTATCGGCGCGAGCGAGAGTACGTGCGGGATCTCTGCACGAGTCATGCGTTTTCTCAAATTGGACAGCGGAGACGGATGGCGAGAAATTGATTTCTCTTTTTTGACCGGCGTTTTGTCTTGCGGAGAGATTCGATCAAGCCGTCATGTGAGAGCAATCAGAAAAGCAGATCTTCAAAAAGGATAAATGCGGATTTCGCCTCCCTCCGAATGACTCGTTGTTTCTTTGAATAAAACGGAGATATCCCTCCGCCGCTGATCCGTTTTTGGGGAGGGCGAAATCCGATCGGAAAAAATCGAATGAAATCATTTGTCTGCATACAAATGGCTTTCATTGGATTTGCCGTTCATATGCTTAACTCTATTAATCCCAAAGATGTATTTTAATTTTTTTTTAACGAGTCCAGACATTCAATTCCAGAGTATGTATGCATGCATTTATGTATGTATTTATTCATTTATTTAATTGTTTGTTTGTTTATACGTCACATTTTTTCAAGTATTTGGCTAAAGGTTGATCTAAAAATAGCTAGAACTGAAATACTTCACTTATTAAATGCCATAGATGCATTTTTTTTTTTTTAATGAGTCCAGACTTTCAATCCCAGGACATTCATTTATTTATTTATTTATCTAACATTTATTTATTTATTCATGTAATCACTTTTTTTCTAAGTACTTGGCTGAAGGACGCTCTAAATATGGCTCGAACAAGTAATTAACAAGTAATCAAATAATTAACTCGTTCAATCCCAAATATGTATTTTTACACTTTTTATGAGTCCAGACATTCAATGTTTATTTATTTATTTGTTTGTTTACCTACTTATTTATTTGCGTGTTTGCCTAAAGTAAGATTTTTTTTAAATGGCTATTACAGAATGAGTTAAGATCAGAAATATTAAATTACTTTTGTACTCAAATGACTAGAGTAATAGATTACATTGAGTCATTAAGCAGTACCTCAAGTTAAGTACCGAAAGTAACTGATGGATTGTAGTACTTTAGAACTAAGAATTAATTAATTGATTATTTTAGTACTTGGATACCTAAGTAATCACTTTAATACTCGATTACCAAAGATAATCAATTACTTTTGTACTTACAGTAGTTAAAGTAACCAATTACTTTAGAACTGAACTACTTAAATTTGTTTATTTAGGAGTAATAAATTACTTTGGTCCTTACTTAAAGTAACCAATTACTTTAGAACTGAATTACTTCAAGTAATCGACTTTTCTAGTATCTTTTTTTTCGTGACAGCCATTTTTAAACACTCCTTTCGTCAAAGACTTGAAAAATGTAAAAAATACGTAAAATATGAACCTGGAATATAGTGTCTGGATTTATTAAAAAAAAAAAAAAAACGTAAAAATACGCCTTTGGTATTGAATGAGTTAATGTTTGATATAACGTCTTTTAATAGTGAGTGCGTTCATCAAATTATGTTTGCATGTACAAAACAGAGCATAAAACAGCAAATGACCACGCTTCGATTTCCTCGCCTCATTTCACACACCGAAAAACAAAAAAAATCCCGATTTTAATTCGTTGAGATGTCAAGAAAGCGAGTCGGAATTGGCTCAGCGCCCGGATACTCCCATTCTTCAGTAATCTGAAGAGATAAGATTACTGGTAATCCGGGGGCATTAAAAACACACCAATCCCTTCCTTAATACGAGATCTTAACACTGGATCAAGAAAACTTGCCACAATCCAGGTCAAAAGAAGACCGACCGTTTTAAAGGGGGAACATCTAAAATCTCATCCTTACGAATCGCGGTTATATTTTTAGGGATATTTCGTTCATCGGGATCGCTTATGCTAACGGCTCCTAGCCGAAAAAATCAGACAATGAAAATATTTGTTCCCAATGTGTTGACGTGACCCGTCGTAATCTGCCAAGCAAAACACATGCGGCGGAAGCGAAGGCCGAACGCGGAGGCGGAACAGGTGCCTCGACCTCCGGAATCCGTGTCAGCCCGGGATTACGGGATGTGTCGCGGCCGGATTGTTAGCGCCCCAGCGCAAGAATTACTGTCATGCAGACTGAGATTGCAAATATGGAAGATTAAGAGCGGAATAAGACGCAGAGAGTGCTAAATTCACAAGATAATCTTTTGATCAAAATATCCTTGGGGGGAAAACTGAATTATGATTGTGTGTGTGTTGACGGAGGATTGGTGGGGATTATTGCAAAGGAGGAAGCAAAGATGGCAGTTCTGGACTCGGTTTTTGATACGAAACAAGTTTGAACACTTCAAAAGTGTTGATTGAGAGGATCTGGTTGGAAAAACTTTTTTTGTCAAATGGGTGGTGTGTATCAAAGGTGAACAGGATGTTGTTTTCAATAAAAATTATCTTCACCAGGGCATGGTGAATTTAAAAAGTTTACGTTTAACAGCTAGCATAATAGCTAGCATGACATGAGTGATTAGTTTAGAAGGTTACTAAAGGGACAAAAAAAATTGGATGATGGAGCGCTAGCCAGCTAGCATTACATGAAAAATATGAAATAATATAAAAAATAAAAAAAAATCTCGGATGCTCAACGAAGAGCATGAAATGATTGACATGGATTAATACGCAAAATAACTAAAAATAATAATAACTTGGATACTTACCCTAGCTAGCTTTACATGGGTGACACACATTATTTGAATAGTTTACTAAAGGCAAAAAATAATAACGCTGGACCGCTAGCTTTACATGGGCAACATGGATGAATTTGAATTTACTAAAAACGCAAAAAAAAAAGACCTTGGAATCAGAACAACTAGCTAGCTAGCTTTACATAGGAGACACAGATTCATTTAAAAGTTTATTAAAGCAAAAAAAAAAAAATCCTTTGACACTGGACCACTAACCAGCTACATAGGCAACATGGAGGAATTTAAATTTACTAAAAGCGCAAAAAAAAAAAAACAACTTGCATGCTGAACCACAAGCTAGCTAGCTAGCTAGCTTTACATTGACAACATGAATGAATATCAAAATTTACTAAAAGCAAAACAAACACAAAAAAATGAATGCTTGCCATATACATAGCTAGCTAGGATACTTGATCGATACCCCGCTACCTTTACATTGTGACACAGATTAATTTAAAAGTTTATTAAAGCAAAAAAACAATTGTTACACTGGACCATTAGCTACTTTTACATGGGCAACATGGAGGAATTTGAATTTATAAAAGCGCAAAAAAAATAACAAACTTTAATGCTGAACCACAAGCTAGCTAGCTAGCTAGCTTTACATTGGCATCACGGATGAATTTTAAAATCAAAAAACACAAAAAACGAATGCTTGCTATATACCTCGAATATTTGATCGATACCTAGATACCTTTACATGGCAACACAGATTAATTTTAAAGTTTACTGGTCAAATATATATATATATATATATATATATATATATATATATATATATATATATATATATATATATATATATATATATATATATTATTATAAATCTAAATTGACCACACAAAAACAACCCCATGTCACGTCTGGGTTTCACTCAAGATTAAAAAACAAAAATACCCCGTTGGCGTGCTTGTTTTGTTTTTTTTTTACTTCTTAATCTGTTTTATACATGCGGGCAGATATTTGTGGTCAGCTCACCAGAACTAATGCGATCAGGGCCCACAAAAGTGTGGCGGGCCCGAGCGTGTACGCGCTTCGGAGCTGCGAGTGGTTTGCGGGGAATTCATTAGTGTGTGCACAGGTGGCTAGTGTTACAGTGTACTGGTGAAAGGCGGCAGCTCGAGCCGTCCCGCGCCACCCCGCGCGCGCCCGCCTCCCCTTTTTCCTGTGTCGTAGCGCTGTAAAGCTACACCGGCCCGGATGACATTTCCAACAGGCCACTGATTAGAAAATGCTCTGCACTGAAACAACAGCATGTGATCTTTATCAAACTTTAACATCCCCCCCCCCCCGACCCCCCCCAACCTTGCCATCTATCCATCTCAAAGGCCCGCCTCTCTTGGGAGTCAACTATAAGTAGTCCATCAGGCAAACTGCATTAGTGTAACTTCGTCCCAGGAAATTAGCAGAGCAGAGCGGCGCCAATTAGAAGTCAATAGCTGGCTTTATTAATCGAGCTAGCCATCGCGCTTGATTCGATTAAGCCGGCGGGGAGGGGGCGAGCAGCGCCGGTGCGTAGCCTACGTGCCGCCGCCCTTGTGTGTTTATTCATCTGTGTTTGTGCGTTGGGTCCCACGCAAACAGCGGCAGGTGCCGCTGACTGGCTGATTCCGCCTCATTGTGACTTTCCGCGGCTCGGTAATATGTTGATATTGACCTTCTTGGACTGCGCGCGCTAATAAAGGCAATGGCCCCGTAAATAGACAGGGCACATCCAATTAGTTAAATGAAAATGTTATTAGCGATCAAGTGTGCGAGGATGCAATTAGCCTGCTGTGACAACGGAACAAAATATAAAGAGAAATGCGATACAGTATAATACTTGCGTTGTGTGCCGGCGAGAATTTTCATCAAATATGTTTATTTTTTTTAATGTAAGGGTAGCTGACACCCTTGACGAGTGCTTATTTTAATATTAAGACAGTTAAGCACTGTAGTGATGAATTGTGACCATTGGATGGCAGTGTTGCGCTCAGTGGGGAATGAATCCATACATTCTACGCTACATTACATAATTGTAATTCAAATTAAGGAATTTCGTATGATACTGCCCTTATTTACGTCGACATGGCACAAAATATTGTGTTGGCCATGAAACATGAGTAAAAATGTGAAAAAATCTTCTGGCAATCCTGAGTTTGCTTTTCCGGTAACTGAAAGAGTCTACAACAAGTGCAATATCGAGAAATCCTAATTTTCCCGATTTTTAAAAATCAAACACACCGTTGAACAAAACACCACATATTACCATGGTTACTGTCAAACTAAACTTGGACCTTCATACTAAACTGTTTTTAAAACTATTTCAAACTTTGCTAGCAGTGTTTTGATCATTTTGGGGGTTATTTTCTTTGACATGTCATCATCGGGGTGAAATTTCAGCTCCGGATTGTCTGCTTTCATTGCTTTCCTTTCGATATGAAATTCCTTTGATGACACACCACTGTAAAGGACATGATGTCCTCTATGAAGGACGCTAGAACTTAAACAAATTGGTTGTGTCTCAGGAGGATATATTCTTCATCCTCTTCAAAGAATAATATGACTGCTGTACTGAGAACATAAGCGAGAAGCTGTGTCACTTACATAGTATGTCCTTATGGCTATGCTATACTGCCCTCTAGTGGCCTAGGCATGAACTGCAGCTTTGGGTTGAAAAAGTTTATGCTTTTTTTTCTAATTCAATGTTTTATTTTTCAGTTTTTTATACATTTCAATGGGAGCTGCGGTCATAGATTGAATTCAACTCGTATTTCAAAGCACAACTATGGCTTACACGCCAAATATCGCATTCACGACCGGACTAAAAACGTCTTCGACTCCAAGGGTAGGGTGGTTTTCAAGTAGCCCCAATAAATAAACGGATTTGCTATGTAACTGTAGTTCATAGTCGCGAATACAAAAAAAAAAATATCTGGCAATATAGTCATTACTCCCCGCTACAGTATATCCCCTCGGTAGGATTAAAGTGTAAATTTCCTGTCTTATGTGTGTAATCTGCAAATCTCGGCTTTTACTGACAATCCCTCACAAACTTGTCGTAATCTGTCTGGCGTATCTGATGACCGACACCTGTTGGCGAGGAAGCATAGCAAGTTTCTCCGTTTCATGTTGCCCGATTATTTGCACGAGCCCAACTCTCTTTTTTTTTCAACTGTGTCGACGTGAAGCTGTAAAAAAAAAAAAAATCAACATACTGCCGGAGTACAAAAGGTGGTGACATCGCATGAAACGGCAACCACTGAACGCCCCGCAAATGACGCTTTCAACTTAAGTGCTGAGTGAAGTTTCGATTGCAGGGTAGAAAGAGAATGTTGATTATTCGTCAAAGCAATCAAGCATCAATTATTTTCTTAAACTGCCCCACTTTTTCAAATGCAGACGCATATTTTGCATTTCTTAAAAATATTAAATGAATCAAGTTATTTATATACTGTTTAGAGATGTAAAATTGCACTATTTTAACACTATTATGAGTATTAGACCACAAATGGGGCAGCATGACATGTAGACAAAACATGTCGCAATTCTCTTCATCTTCTGAAAAAGTTGCAGCGATTAACAATGACCAAATGAATAATTTTTATGTTTTTACAGACCTAAAATTGTTCAAATAACAACTAATTGATAGTTAATTTAATCAACAATTGTTTTTGATGATCATTTGTAAACTAAAATTTCACGAGTTATAACCCTTTAAACACAAATGGGGCAGCACAACATATAGACAAACATTCAAAATGGTCGTTTCGCAGAAAACTGGCCGCACCGTATATGAGAAGCAAAAATTAATTAATAGCTAAACAATGAACAAATTAATCAACAATATTTTTTTTATTTACCAATTGATCATTTATAGACTTTGTCTTATCATATGCAAATGCTCGGAATTTCAGCTTCTCTGCAATATATATTTTATCTTTTGATATTTTAGCCGATTTTCTGACTTGTTACAGAAGAAAAACAGGAATTTTCTTTTTCTCTCCATTGTCAATTTTAGAAAATAACGTTTTTGAATAAAGGCATGCAAGTTAATCAGCTTAATCATAAAAAAATCGTCATTAAACATTCTTTACGTCTTATTTAAAAATATAATTTATTTAAAAATAAAAAATATTAATGTTATTAAAAAATATATACATTAATTGCTAACTGCTATTATGAAAAAAGAAAATCGAAAATATTTACATGCGTTTATTTTATTTGCCTTTCTCTTTGCACAGACTTGACAAAATGAAGGTAAATTCAATGACACACTTTTTCTTAAGCATCTTAAGCATTCACAATCTTTGACTTCATCCCTAACAAGGTCCAGTTGCAGACTCTTTTTGGGTGAAATTGGGTGCCCGCCGGCTTACCGCCATATTTCAATTTCCGGGCGAGTCGGGTGCGACATGTTTAAAGGGATAGGTATATATTCCTATATAATTCCTGCCTATGAATTCGAGGCTTCTGTTACCTTCACAAGTATGTTTTAACCTAGTAAATTCCACATTCATGTACATTGCTCCCCTCGACCTCCATGACCCCTGGCTAACAACGTGGCCAGCGCCTCATAAAAGCAAAATAGCCATCATAACGGCCAATTTCTTTGGACTCAATCACGTCTTCCTTATATAAGCTCAGCGGCGAGGGCAACGGCGTCCGAAGCGCCATTTTGCACGGACGGGGGAACGCGTCCTTTAAAGCGTGTCGCTGTCAGGCCTACTTAGCCACCAGCGTCTCAGACGTAGCCCAGGGGGAGCTGCGCTTTCTGGGCCAGTGGAGCCCGCTGACGTTTAGGGGCCCCGGCTCCTATGTTAGCATGTACGCATGGAGACGCGACATGGTCGAAAGTGACTGAGTAGGAATCTGGGAAAGGCGGCTGTGATTTGAAATTCGATGCATTGACTGCTGTCGTTCTTTATGTAGTTTTATTCTTCGTATATGCCAGCGATGTTTAGTGGCAGGCAGGAAAAACTTCGATCCCTGGAGACTTGTCCAAGCGCCCCGGAAAATGACGGTAAAATGAATTGTTCCTAGCTGAGGATAAAGAATACATGAACATTGCTGCTAGTTTCTTTAGCGCTTATAACTGCTGTTTTGTGCTAATAGTGAAATAAACCATCTTATATATCGTAAAGCAAATGCAAAGAAATTGCATGTTGTTGGAAGAGCTAGCTAGCGTTAGCTTTTATGCTATCAAAATAATAACGTGTGTTCCTATGGCTTTGGTAACATTGTTTTGCTAACTTTGCAACAACTCTGTGGAATATCGTAGTTCCTCAAATATAGAACGTACCCTTAATTTTAGAGTCAAATTCTAGTTTTTTATATATTACCATGTAACCAGTTTTGAGGCGTTGATAGCTTCCATACACAATTTTATCATTTTTAAGACTATGTTTTTGAATCTGTTTTTTTTATTTTTTTAGTAGCATAGTTTTAGCATAGAACAGATGGACACATTTGTTTTAGAATTTCCCCCCTGGTGGCTTGTAAAAAAAAAACAAAAAAACTGCAGATTAGCTGCACTGGCCTGCTAGCCGCATGACTCAAATCATGAGAAAAAAGTTGTGTTTTATAGTCCAAAATGTTCACACACACACACACACACACACACACACACACACACACACATACACACACATATGTATATATATATATATATATATATATATATATATATATATATATATATATATATATATATATATATATATATATATATATATACTGTATATATATATATATATATTCTGTCGGGCATTTTTTCTCAAGAGGCCTGGCAGAAGAATGTCGACCAGGAAGGCACAGTCCAACATTAAAATACATTCCCAAACAACACGTCTAATTCCTCCCACATTACACAAAGTATTTGCTGCCGATTCACACACAAGCAAGCTTTTCCCCGCAATCTTCCTCTCGCATCAGTGGAATTAAGTTTGTGCCCTCTTCTCCAAATTTTCCCAGCTCCGACAAAGGGCCCTTTCCCCTCGCGTCCCAACAAACGACACCATTCACACGCGCCAAATCATGTGAAGCGTTGCAGAAGACATGAGCATCCGCCAACCTCCTCCCCGGACTCCGTTGCACCTCGGGAAATCAATGGCGATGACTCAAAAAGTCAGCGTAAACAAAAGCGGTAATCCGCCTCTTTTTAACATGATCCCCTGCGGCTCGCCGTTATTGCCACTTTTCGACTCTTACGCCAGGATGTGTAAACACAGACTGCAAGGAGTGGCGTCAGGCGTAATAGAAATGATCTGCCGGTGCCTCTTTGAACGGGACCAAAACAAAATGATGGAAACCATCTACGGCCACCGGAAAACAAAATGGCGGCTTGCGGGCAGCTCAAGTTTTTCCGGTGGGAGAAAAGGTATTCTCGTTTGGCACCGTCTTTGCAATAATACTTTCTATGTGCCCTCGCTCGTCGAAAAACGGTATTAAGGGTAATACTGCGTATATGGATTCATTTTATAATCCATCTCAATGGGCAGCCATTTTGTATTTGATGTCAACCTTGCAAAAATCACATGATTTTGTGTATGTTGTCAATTTCCAATCTGGATTATATACAGTACGTAAATACACATATATATATATATATATATATATATATATATATATATATATATATATATATATATATATATATATATATATATATATATATATATATATATATATATATATATATATATATGTATAGGGGGTTAAAATACAGTTTTAAGTCCCTTGGGGTGTTTTTTTTTCATATTTTATTTATTTTCCTTCGCTCATTCACTTACAAATGGATCTCAAACGTCCATCTCCGTCATTGGCAGCAAATGAGTTAAATGTAGCCCCGTAAAATGTCAGATTCAGTCAGTTACCACATGCATTTGTATCCTTCATATGCCGCCAGTGATGTTTAGTGACAAGTAGAAAAACGTCGATTGTTGTATTTGGCTAAAAATGAAGAATATATGCTTGTTAATATTAGCATCATGTTGGCATGTTTGTGTTCAATTTTTAACAAGTACATTGATATTAGTTTCATTAGCTCATTACATGATGTATTTCGTTTTTTATATCCAGTATAGCAAATGAAAACATTCTGCATGTTGTTGTAAGATAGCCAGCATTAGCATTTATGCTATCAAAATAATTCAGGATATTCCCATGGATTTGTTAACGTCGTAAACAAACAGTGTTAATTTAGCTAATGCTAGCAACTCAACTGATGAACTTTTGCGCCCAATCGTGCTTGCGCTTTTACAAAAACAGTTATTAAACAATATATTAGCATATTTTTGTGGCACTTTCCCTGTCTAGCGCCTGCTTTTTTCTCTGCAGGCCCTTTGCTGGTACGCTCGCGTGTTGCGCTGGAAAAAGCGGCACTTATTAAGTGTCACGTCGCGTTAGAAGCTGCGACCTGTCAGGGCTCGTTTCGCCACTTATCTGTCACCAGCCGCCTGTTGAGCGTCTGCCGCTGGATTGCGGCGGCGCACCTTCACCGCGGATATTCAAGCGCGCCTCCCTTGACAACAGAAAGGTCGGCCATCAAGATGACCCCGATTGTCAGACGACAACAAAATACAAAGACGCTTTACGGCCTTTCAAACCCTCGGGCCCGTGGGCCAGACCGCCATTATCAACAATTAGCATCTAGCCGGAGATGAAACGGGGATTTTACAGCACTTTTACACAGAAGGAAAAACAAATACCTAGAATGTCCAGACCACCGCCTGCATGGTAAATAGTGGCTGCTCAAAATTTTAACACCTATATATATATATATATATATATATATATATATATATATATATATATATATATATATATATATATATATATGCATGCTATTTGTTAGCTTGCCAAATATACACATAACACACATAGCGATGTACACTTTATGAAGGCAAGTATCTGATTGTAGTTTTATAATAATCATAATTTTTAAAACATCAACACGGGTTCCTGAGCCATTATTGTTATTTATTATACTAGCTTTTAAAATGCAAACAACACATGCTATTAGTTAGCATGTCTGTGGTGTTTTAGAATTTTGTTAGCAATTAGATGCATTTAAAGAAAGGAAATCTATGTGATTGTAAAATAATGTGACTAATAATAATAATAATATAAAAACATTGACGTGTTGTTCAACCATTATTTATAAATATTTAAAATACTTTTTTAGCACTGAGCTTCATACACTTTGATTGTTTAATCATAGATAATAGTAATAATGTTTAAAACATCACCATGTGTTGCTGAACCATAATTATTATTATTATATATTTTAAAAGACACACAATTTGATTGTTTAATCATAGATAATAGTAATAATTTTTAAAACATCACCATGTGTTGCTGAACCATTATTATTATTATATATTTTAAAACACACACAAAACATGCTATAAGTTAGCTTGTCAATGGTATTTTTCAATTTTGTTAGCAATAAGCCAATTTTAAGAAGGCAAATCTATGCGACTATAAAATAATGTTTATAAAAATGATGTTTTGCTCAACCATTATTAATGTTTATACCTTTTAAAAGACATGCAACACATGCTATTGCTTAGCTCTTTAATGACGTTTTACACTATACACACACTTTATGAAGGCATATATATATATATATATATATATATATATATATATATATATATATATATATATATATATATATATATATATATATATATATATATATATATATAATAATACACACAACATACGCTATTTGTTAGCTTACCAATGTATTTTGCACTTAGCATTGAGCTAAGTACACTTTACGTAGGCAAATCTATTTAATTGTTTCATAATAATAGTAACGAGAAGAAAAATACTAAAACTTTGCTAAGGCATTCCATGCACACAGAAAGCAGCCTTTCAGCCTTTTCTTCGACATGAAAAGACTTTAACACCCCGGAGTGTTCATTTTACTAGTCTGCGGATCATCGCGCTGTTAAATTAGTTCACAACGGCATGGATGAAGCGATGTTATGAAAGTGTGCAGGGGCATCAAGTGCAATATCGAAGGTCTGCGGCCTTGCCTCCAAGTAGCAAAAGTTCTCACCAGATGAGATAAGCGCCGGGAATAAAATGATTATTGTTAAAAGTGGCGGATTGCAACGGCGTTCAATGTGTTGCTTGTCAGCGATTCTCATGATGTTGAGCCGGCCAAAAAGATGTCTTTGTGTTGGGGATGGTGGCTTCTCAAAAGGCAGCATTCACACACTTGTTTGGATCTCCCCGGGGCCCACCGAAAGTCCCCTGATGCTGCATTTTTTTATGGAAGAGTGGCAGCAGGGGTGGATGTTTTTTTGTTTGTTTTTTTTTACTTAATGTGGGTTAAATTTGCCTTTAAAAGTCAAATATTGTATAATTGTAACTGCATGCTAAGTGTAGAATTATTTTCTCTGTATATATATATATATATATATATATATATATATATATATATATATATCAAGATTTTTTTTATATAAAAAAAATAAAATATAGTTTTGAATCATTATCTAAGGTGCTCTCAACTATTTTCTGTGATTGATGTGGCGCACACAAGTCCCTTTTAGGTGAATTGACACATTTCTCGTGTCAGTCATGTAAAGTATGACGCCGCCACCTCATGCCTTGAGGTGGACGAGCCCAAAGTTAGGTGGCGTTATCAGCGCCGTCTGCTCAACATTTTCCACATTGCTGAACTGTAGGCACCCCCCGCAAAAAATGTGTCATGTGATGTCCTTTTTTTCCTAATTTTGTCAATGCTTGTAATGGCGTGATAGTTATTGGATATTTTTTCCTTCAAACAAAAATCAGTACTATCCATACACATGTAAGTTAAATCTATTAACATCCACAAAAAGTTAAAAAATCGTATCGTCTGTTTTTGTGGTCAGTGACATGATGATGACACTTCAAGACATATTAATTGGTTTTTATCGCCACCTACTGTCTTGAAGTGAAACACAAGTCAAGAAAGAATTTTCTGTTTGCTGACATAGTTTGACCTCCGCTCAACGGAATGTTGCAAAAATTGCATGAAAATCAATGTAATAAATCCTACTAAAATTCATCTCAAAAATTGTAATTCTAATGGTTTTATATGGTCCAAAATTTGGACAATGATTATATTTGTACACAAAATCTCACACATCCAGCTGCAATCAACTAGAAATGTCAGAATCGTTGCATTTTAATTTTTTTTCCTGTTTTAATCATCTGTTGGAAATTTCAGCTCCCTGCTGTTTATTTTTTCATTGATTCTTCTATGGTATCATAAAAATATAAAAGAAATGTCCATGATTTGTAACGTGAGGCTACAAAGGTAAAAAGGAGAAATCAAGTCAAAACAAAAATGGCAAAAATGAAATCTTTTTTATTCCAAATACCTCCTTTAAATAATCAAAAATGCTTGGGACATCTTGAATATAAAGCTCATGTGAGTAGACTTATACAATATGAATGTGAACGCTTAAGTTCTGTTCAAATCACAGTCAACCACACTGAAAAGCATCTTGAAAATATCCTTTTGTTGACCTGCCAGGCCGCATGCATATTTTAATGCGCCGTGTAAATAATTCAGACACTTTTATGACCGGACTCATCCAACTGTCGTTTGCCCGCACACGACTCGGCGAACGTGAAATGTGACACGACGTGGCGGTGGCACTTCCTCCTCGGCGGGCACAGTAAGCGGAGCGCCATCTTTGCGCGTCTCCGCGCCCCCGCCGTATGTCATCTGACTCGGGAGGCCTGAAAAAAGACAGATCTCCTGATTGGCGCACACGTCGGCGGGTCCTGACCGTGATTTCACCCCCTACCTCCTTCGGGGCCAGGATGAGGAAGGAGCGAGAGGAGAAAAATGACTGACTGCCAATAAGAGATTATAGTGCGCCGCACAAAGCGCCCTGCGGCCATCATTAAACTTCGCGGTCATGCCATTGAATAAGGGATGGCTTTGGAGGACACGTTAATACGCCGCGTATCCTAGTTTGCAGTTGGTGGAAGTTCAAACATACTGTAGCTTTACTGTACCTGATGCCCGTATTTAGTTTTTTAATGACATTCTTCACAGGATTTTAAATGGGTACATATACGTAAATATGTGTGTATAACGTATATAACTTATGTATATATTAGAACTAACAACAGATGTATATATATATATATATATATATATATATATATATATATATATATATATATATATATATATATATATATATGTATTTGTGTGTGTGCATTTTTAGATGTATATATGGATGGATATATTTAGGTATGTATACAGTATATTATGTATGTGTATCGCATATATAAAACGTATTTTCCGCACTATAAGGCGCACTGGATTATAAAGCGCACACTCAATTAATGGCATATTATAAAACATTTTCCATATATAAGGCGCACCCTCAATTAACGACATATTTTAAAACGTTTTCAATCACAATATAGTAATACTCAAAGTAATAACAATAATAACTCAAATAATAACTCTAAACTCTCAATAGCATAATAACACAATGTCAATATGGCTTACTTTATCACTTCATTCCCCATCTACGAATCCCAATCGCAATATTGAACCATATATAAGGCACACCTGATTATAAGGCGCACCATCAGCTTTTTCAAAAAATTAAGGCTTTTAGGTGCGCCTTATAGTGCGGAAAACACAGTACGCGTATTCTAACATATAACTAATATATGTATGTATATACATTATATGCATTTTTTGTGCATTCGGATATCTGTTTATATTTGTGTATGTGTATTCAGTAGATGTATAACTCAAATAATATAACTAATATACAAGTGTATGTTTCCACGCGTCATATTTGTGCATATCTATATGTGTATATATGAATATGTAAATACTTCACAACTTGTGTATGTATTATACTATAAAACTAAATGACTAAACAAACATATACTGTAAGTATGTATGTATTTTTTCAACTTTTAAAGGCAGACATAATCCAGAGTTGAAATCACGGGACAAAAACTACAACTTTTGCTGACTTTTAATGTACTGCTTCTTTTATTATGTAACTGTTATTTTAGCATCTTGAATAATGCCATTTATGTGTGGTCCATGCTAAAACTAAACAAGCTATTTTCTTGAATTTCATTTGGTTGTATGGGTATACAAACAAAGTATGCAGTTTGTATTTTTTTTGTTTATTGGTGTAACTTCTCTGTTGCACTGATCTAAAAACACCCGAGAACAAACAAGCGTTACAATGTGTGTTATTTTTTAGAAAAAAAATCCCTAAAATCCAATCATGGAACTTGTGTCCATGTAAAAAAACAACTTTTTTGTGTGTCTACAGTACGTCCTCTTTGTCCCGCGATGAAAGGCGCGTACCCCAACTGTTCTTTTCACATGCGAACCGTTGTCTCCATGTCAAACAGGCCGAACAATAAGAGGGCGCTCCAGGGTGAATCCGTCTGAGAGAGCAGAGTGCTTCATGCCGCCTGAGTCGGGAGATCAATATTTACAGACACTCCTCTTCTTTAGAGCGCATTCATGTCGCAACCAACAAACAGCAAAGGTAATGTCCAGCCCGCCCCTAACGACACTCTTTCCTTTACCTCATCCCCTTTTTTTTTTCCTCGCTCTCTACATTCTGCTGAGACAAAAGGTAAAGGTTGACAAAAGGTGTCTGTGGATCCTTTGAGTGGCACGCCGCGGCCCGCCGTCTGCATTCACCCGGCAATTATCTCCGTGCAGACTTAATCCCGGCTGTTAAGTGGCCGGCTAAAAGCATGTGTACAGACGCAGGCGCGCAAACGCGGGGGCGGGAGCGCAAGGTGGTGCGCGCCGTTTATCTGCGGGCGTCGTCGCACACCTGATATATGGCCCCCGGCCTTACAGGAAGCCACTCTTCATGACCTTGGCGGGGATTGGAAAATACACATTGGAGCATACGAGTCACGCGGGTTCGAGCATCAGATGGGCCGACTGGGATTTAATGGACTCATGTCGTGTCAATAAAGGCCAAATTGCCATTGACAGACTTCCAAACCACTTATGTACTCCTGTAGCTTTATTATTTATTTTCTTATGTTGATAAAGCTTCACAAATTGGTTAATCTTGATATAACAAGTATACTCACAGTATATTCTTTATTAGGAATACTACACAAAAAGTATTCACTAGGGCTGCACGATTATGTCCCAAATAATAATCACGATTAATTTGGTCAATATTAAAATTGGGATTATTAATCGCGATTATGCGTCATGTTTGGTTAAACATGTCTATTTATACGCCCTTTATGTTTAAACAAGCGGTATACAAACAAGGCTTCAGGGCTTGATACTTACAAATAATTATAATAATAAACTAAAATAAAGTAAATAATCAAACAAATGGCACACAGGACAACACTTGCTGAGTCTAAACCAATGAAAAAATGAAGCCTTCTTAGAACCAAGCACATTTGAATCAATTAGCAGTCAAAATGTCATTTTCGGTCATTTCTAACCGAATGTATTCCAATTTATTCTGATTTTTCCGAATGGATCTCTATTGACAGCTGGCATTGATGGATTAGGAATCAGGTGAGAAACTCAAGGCCATTTCACACTGGTAAATAATATCTTAGGGTGAGAAAACCAGAGGCTTTTGTCATGCAAATATGGAGGAAACATTGCCCCCTGGTGGTAGGATGACAAAGTACTCGATTTCACATGAATATAAGATGAGATTTATTCTGTTTTGCTGTAGTTTTTACCTTGTTGCCAAACTGTTGGTGCGTCTTATCCACAGTAACATGCAAAATACCAGAATTTGACCCTAAAATTAAGGTCCTATACAAAGGTGTGTCCTATTTTTGAGGAATTACGATATATGACTCCCAGTGTACGTAATTTACATAATATGTAATGTTGTATGATTGGTTTATTGTGTACTTCACGCAACTAAGGATTATTTAAGTAACCATTTTTTTTTTCTTTTTGTCTGAATTTGTCTACATGACGTTATTTCAAGTTAAGGTAAAGGCGTCAGCCCACCTCTCACCTCCACCCAAATCCTTCGTCACCTCATCAGTCACTTCCATTGTTTGCTGACACATTTGTTGTGGGACCGCCAGGTGATAATGACTTGTTTGTACAGGTTTTGTGGCTTGGATTGTTGCCCTTTCTTTATCTGCTTTATGACACCTGCCAGTCTCACTTACCCATAATCCTCTGCTCCTCTCCTTTGGTTCAGAAACTGCTAATCACTTTTAAGAAAGGGCGACCTATATACACAAATTGTATAAATTATTTCCCAGCAAGCTCTTCTCAGCTACGGTTTTGTGCGTAATTTATGTCGATATGTCAATATAATTTACCTTGGCCTTTCAGAATCCGTAGTTCTGCTCGATGTAACGTGAACCATCATAGTAGTTGTATTGAGTCTTTAGCCAATCAGATACTCAAGACTAGGAAGTATTTGATTTAACACTTTGAAGTATTTTGTCCATTTCTTTGATCTTGACATCAAAGGCATTTCACATCAAAGCATGGAAAGAACATATCAGGGAGCTGAAATTTCACCTAGATGGTGACAAACATGTTTAGGTTCAACATGGCATGACCACTTAGTTATCACACTAGTAGAAGTGTGCAATCCCTTGGTGAAATACTTCCAGAATGATGTGGAGGAAAATGACCCAAAAATGGTCAAAATCCTGCATGAGGGGTGAATATACTGTACGTTTGTTTTGTCATCGAATCTAGATTGATTTTGAACTTCTCCAGATGATTTCTGTTGTGCTGCTGCATGGCTATGGTGTGAATAGTTCAGGAGTTCCAAAATATCTTCAGGAGATCCAGCCATTTGTGTCCATCATTGTGTCCATTTTGTCCCAGCAAGTCCCACCCAAACAATTAGCCCTAAAAAGACAGGATGTCCTTTTTCCAGAACTCTAGGACTTAGTAGGATAGTTGGAATGATTCAAAAGATATAAACCAAAAACGTATGTCCACTACAGTGGACATAATTGAAGAAGGTGAATCTCAGGAGGATATTGAAGCTTCTCAAAGTGGCGCTGCTGAGTTCTTTTTGGGTCTAAAAACGGATGGCCTCACTCGGGTTATCTCGGGTACTTTTTATTGTCTCCTAAAAAACTGTCAAGCAACATTTATTATTGCTCTTCATAAAAATTGCCGAAAACACGATAAGGCCAACCAGAATAAACCTTAGTACAACAGAAGAATTTTTGCTACGCTTTTATTTTAAAATTGAAGCCCCCCCCAACAACATTACAGGAAGTTTTATGCCATGACAGACACATCAGATTTTTCTTTTCAAATTAAGAGCAAATCAATTCTACCACTCGACAACTTTACAAAATTCCGTGCTTTTCTTTTGCTAACTTTGCTACGGATGCGCATCTTCATTAGTGTCTATCCAGCTCCTTGATGCGTGCGTAGTCAAAATGAGCAAAAGCCGCCTCTGAGCGGAGGGTTGGGTGAGGTAACTGGAGCCAGTGTGAATGGACTCATTGTTGCTTTGCCTTAATAAGGCGTGACAAGTGAGGCGTGAATAGATTCCCATCATTAGGCCCCCTAAAAATGCCCATTAGAATCAATGGGCCACACTCCGGTCAGACTTTCTGTCTACCAGCCAGCGTGCCTCCAATGTCCCCCCCCCCCCCCCTTTGAACATGCAGGCCACTGGATACAATTTCAGCCTCCTAGCAAAGTTGAACTCAAACAAGGCAGCGTTATAGCCCTCGCACCCGGGGTAATGCCGTTGACGCCACATTTGTTGGAAAAGGGCAACGCGATGAGAGAGGCGGGGGACCTCTACCGCGAGCCCGCGCTGGAGCTAACGTGAATAGGAGCGCCGATGTTTACAAGAAAGCGCGCGCGTGTCCACAAGTGTAAGTGCGTAGCAGACAAGGGATCCGGGCAGCCGGCGCGGCTGATAAACTGCAGGGATTAGCAGCCACTTCTGGAGCCCAAGTGGCCCTATCAATACAGGACCGGGCCCATTGATCTGTTGTCTGGACGGGTGCTGGCGCTAATTCCTGGACCTTGGCTCTGAGTGCTTCTGGCTGGGGAGCTCGGAGGCGGGGGGTGAGACTGACTGGCTACTAGTGGCGCCATCCGCAGACCCTACAGGATTTGAGGGCTCAGCGTTTACCATAGAGCGGCTCAAAATAGCAGCCTGACCGCCGCATGGCTAATCATTAGATAGACGGCGCGACATGCTAACGGTAATTCGAAAACACGAATCACCGCCATCCCCTCGTCGTAAACGACGACTTTTTTTTTTTGTTTTATTTTTTTAAAAAGTGCTTCTGACTCAATTACCATGTCAATCCGCGGAACGCTTTTCATAGTCCACATTATCACACTTGCGTGCAACGTCTGCCACGGCAATTACAGAGTGTTGACAAATGGAGTTTATCTGGAATAGAGTAGTCCACATTAACACCTCCTTACCCGCCATCCCCGTGGAAGATACGGACAGCGGAAGAAGAATTAAAAGCCTCGGCGTCGTGAGTGTGGGGATTTATCAAGGTTGACTACCTCGCAGAGACAAACAACAAACTAGAATAGCACCCAGTGGACCGTAGACCTCCACCAAGGCTGAGCTGTTAGCAGTAAAGTGAAACAGGAAAGGCCAAGCCAGTGCTTCGCAATTATTTTTTTGCAAAACCCCAGCCTAGGAGAGATAAAACCCTTTGCGCCCATCCAACTAGAAATAAAATATAGATTTATATCCCTGAAAAGGTGTCATTTTTAACAAATTTTGTACAGTATTTATACAGTTTATATCTTATTCTGAATCTGAAAAAAATAGCTTCGATAAAATTGCTGAACATTGGGTGGTCTTAAGAAAAAAAAAAATCATGAAAAATGTTAGTGATCCCGCCCTCAAAAGCAGGTACCACATCGGTACAAAAAACACGAGAGTAGTATTTTTTCAAATGAATGCACAGGGGTTAGTAACAGCACGAATATCAACAAAAATATAGAACAATATGATGCCGTTTTACGGCGGTGCCGATGCAAAAACCATATGGACAAATATGGACTCCAATATTCCTGCTGAAGGAATGTTTTTTGTACACTTTTTCCGATTCCTTGGCGTGCTTGCGCTGTTGGTTTGACAGCTGGTCACAAACAATTTGACTGCCGAACGCCTGACTCAGACCCTGAAAAATTGTTTATGATGGCTCATAAGACATTTTGACACCAGGGGCTGTTTTGGCGTTTATCTGTTTGGAAGGGGAACGGACTGTTTTTCTCTGCTCACCTCGCAAAGAGTTTATGACGTGTCTTCAGGTATTTCCACAAGATAGATGGAAGCTTTTTGTCAAGGGGGGAAAAAAAAATGATTCATTCAATGGCTGGTTTGTTTTTTTAGCGTTGGATGGAAAGGGCGAGTAAAATGCAATTGTAGGCGGACGCAAAGGGATTATCGCCTGACTTGCCAGCTGTCCGTGCAAAATGCAAGATTTCCTGCATCAGTGGGACAGTGACGAATCGGCATGTGATGGGACGCCTTTTGTCCCCTCTTGCTAAGATTTACTGCGTGTTTTCCACAACTACCAATTGGTAAGAAAACAACAAATCTTGTCCAATTCCCGTGATCCTGAAAAATTCCCAAGTGAGAAAATTATTTTGTGTTCCAAATAAAATTGGAATTGTCACTCTAGATTATTTGTTAAAAGTGGGACAAAAATATCAAGCTAGAATGTCAATATTGTAAATGCTTTACCTAAAAACAATTAAAACATCATTTTCTATTGCATAATCATAGTACATATATATATATATATATATATATATATATATATATATATATATATATATATATATATATATATATATATATATATATATATATTACTTTTAAACATAGATGTTGAATTCCTGTCCTCGAGGGCCGGTATCCTGCATGTTTTTTGGTGTCACACACGATACAAATGAATAGTTTGTTAGCAAGCTCTGCGGTAGCTTCAAAACGATCCTAATCATTTGAATCAGGTGTGTTCCAGAGCGAGGTTCAAAAAAAAAAAAAAACACACAGTATACCGGCCCTCGAGGACTGGAGTTCGACAGCTATAGTATGCTCTTAAAACATTTGGGGAAATCTGACGCATATATTTGGATTGTTTAATATAAAACAAATCTTTGAGGCAAAACAACCCATTTTTGAATATTTTAAAAGGATAAAGTATATTTTTCTGCACAATTTAGAACAGTGCCTGTAAATGCAGAAAAGAATGTAGATATTATTTAATATATTGGTCAATTTCTGTGATATTATGAATTTTTAACATACATTAACTGCAAGCAATGTACATGCAAATGGCAATTACCATAATTAGCACATATTTGCACAACAATTAGCAATATTTCAACATATCCATTGACATTTTAATATAACAGGATGAGTAAGAAGCATCCACCTACACACATAATATTAATACATCATAATTACGTATTTATTTTGCTTTTATTCCTCAGTTAGGGATCAGGCAAATTTGTGTCTCAGCCTATTCATGTGTGCCCAGGATGTCCTCAACTGAGTACATTAGGACTTAGTGGCGTAGTGTAAATGTGTCAAAAGACCGAAAACATGTCCCCTCAGTGGACACAAAGGGATTACAGCCAATTCCCTTTATCATAATATAGTTCTCATGGGTAAAATGTCCCAAAAATAATCAAATTTTACCGCCCCAAGAAAAACAAGTATGCTAACCCCGCCCCCCCGGCGCATTAGTGGGTCATCTTCACCCCTCCATCAACTCTCATCTTTCAGCCAAAGCGTCTCCCCTAAAACAACTTTTCACCTCCAAAATTCTTTCCAGAGGAAGCTGTTACCCCGAGCAGGCGCCCCTCTCAGAGGAAAGCCATTCATATTTGATTGGCGTCTGAGCACAAATGGCAGTAATGTGCGCCGTAATCGCCACAAGTGTAATCAGGCAGGCTTCTGATGGCTTAACGGCTGGACGCGCACTCCGCTAGTGCGGCGGGAGTGATATTGTATTTGAAGGCTGGGTCACGCTTTTTTTTTTTCGTCTTCTGAAAGCTCTTTTTGATTTCCAGACGAGAAGCCCTTTAAGTTGCGCCGACATTTGGATCTGTTTGCCTTCGGTTTGCTGTAGTTCGATGACATTTTCCTTGTTGTTTTTGCGGACTCGTAAAAGCCTTTTTTTTAATGTCAGATTCTTTATGCGGTCCGTCTTACGAGAAATCGTGGCGCAGAGATTCTTTTTTTTAAAATCTTTTGTCCAAATTTTGTCCAATATTCTACACATACACAGTTAGAATTCTCTAATTTCAAAAGAATCCTTTAGGAAACATGTCAGATTAATTGCATATTATTACTTTTTAAAATAGTGTTGCGGGCCACGTCAAAATGTATTTTTAGTACTATTTACGCTGCGAACCGTTAAAATGTGGATGCTAGGCCTCCAATGGCCCCCAGGCCGTAGTTTGGACATTAACCACAGCACTAATGCTAATCATTAGCCCACTGATGGTGTTTTGCATTCTCTGTTAGCATTAAGCTAAACAGCCTTTCTTGTCACAAATCGTTGTGGTTATTGAAAATACACAGTATATAATTCCCGTTATTTTTTGTTTAGTTTGACAGGAACGTAACATAACTTAGCATAAGGTATCCAAGTAGCCCATTTTAACTAGAAAAGTCACAATTTTCAGTCACATTCCACCGTCCCGTTGTTTAGGGTCCATCATCCAAGATAGCATTTAGCGTTAGCTTAAAACTCAACACAACCACCAACCAGATTGACTAGTGGCTAAATTTGTTCCTTGCGATAATCAATTGTCGTTTTTAGCGAACTTTCCGCATCCCGGTTTTTAATTTTAAAAATCAGGTCACCACCTGCTCTTGGAAACATACGCTAGCCAAAACGAAATCTCGAGCTGCGCGACTCATGATGGGGCCTTGAGGGTTTGAGTCTTTGGATCGGGATCGTCACACCGCCAATCTACACAGACAAACCGTTATTTCACTCGTCCCAACTACAATTTATTCGCGGAGACGTTGCCGACTGGAAGGAAGAAAAAGAAAGGGCGGGGCGCGGGGGGGATCGGCGCTGAAATGGCTTTAATGTGTCATGAAATCGCGACAAGCGTGACATCAAGCGGGAAGGTGCCGGGATAACCGTTGAAGCGCACTCCCGTCACACGTCAGGAGTGATATTCCATTTGGCAGCCTCGTCACGTTTTTTTTCTTCGTAAAAAGCTTTGCTAGGATTTGCTGACAAAAAGGTGCTTTTGCGACACGTTACATCCATTTCCTGTTCGCTCGTCCGTTAGGGGAAGAGGGGGCGGAAGGCGGCGCCCGTGCCGAGCGGATCTGAAACGGGGATTTATGGAAAACGAAGGAACCCCGTCCTTGGTTTTCGTCGGCCCCCTTTAACTCGGAGCCAATCCTTGTCAGCGGAACGCTGAGGGCTCCTCTCAAAAGTCGAAGTTATTTTTTACAGATTGCTTCTCATTGAAGTCCTTGGCACACATGCCCGGGACCGCTCACGCACATGTTTTGGGGGGCGCGCGCTCTTCGCGGCGTGTCGGCGAGGCCGCCGTCCGCCTAATCAGGCCTGACACCCGACCAGAGGCCCCCGGTGCCCTGGGCTAATTTCAGCCTCAACCGGCAACCTCTGGGCGCTCCCTCCGAGCAGGCCGCTCCAATCAGCGGACCCTGATGGCAAATGGCTTCCAGAGCTGTGCCAAGCCCCATTATCCCAAGCGCCGCTCGCCACCCGTAACCGGCGCGAGGGGCTCAGGTGAAATTGGCCAAGCTGGAAGAAAGGACAAGGGTCACCCCGCGGCTGACACATTTTTGCGCTCGCATCAGAGCAATCAGACGACTTCGGGCCGGGCCGTGACAGCCTAAGTGCGGGAGTACATGCTAACATATGGACGTGGCGTGGCGCGGGTAAACACGCGCACGCGAGCGAGCGGGGGGAAATTAGGGCCTAAACAAACTCAGGATGCCAGCGAGCGCGGGTCGTTTAAGTGCTTCCGAAAGAGATCAGGTGGCCTTCGATGATTGCGGCATTATAAGTCTTGGATATCCTCCTCAAGTGCGCCGACATAATCACGAGGGGAGGACCGAATCAGGCTCTGGGAGGGGGACATTACATCAGTAGGCTGTGACTAATATCAGTGGAAAAGAGGCACATTTAATTTGCGATTGTGGTGCCAGACAGCTCGGCGTTGCTTGGATGCCATACAGGCTGCCATTGAAAAATTGCAATCATGGCCCGCTCGCCGTTGGAACTTTCACCGCCGGACTTGAGAGAGGACTGGATGGACCGCAGCTGAGCAGTTACGCTACGCTAATCGTAAACCTTTTAGGTCTTGTCCAACGTTTTTAGCGACATTCAGCAATAAAAGAAAATCTGTGGTTAAGAAAAAAAAAGAGGGACATTTATTGGTGCCAAATATATATATATGCTGTACACAGTATTTTTGTATGTATTTTTTTTGTCTACTTTTTAAATCAGACCAGTCAAAAAAATCTAATATATTGTAAAATATCACCCTCTACTTAGTTCTACTTACATATTTCTCTTGAAATCTTTCCTCCTTTTAAGTCTGACCAGGCAAAGCAAAAAATATTGATACTATGTATTTATTTTTTGTTCTATTTTTTTTTTATTTTATATATTAGTTTATTTGTATATTTTTTTCTACTTTTTAAATCAGACCAGACCGAAAAAAACATCGATTTTTTTTTATTTATCTTTTTTGTTTGATTTTTTTTTTTACTTTTAAATGAGACCAGACCCCAAAAAAAAAACATTAATTTTATGTATTTATCTTTTGCTTTCATTTTTTTAGTTTATTTTTTTCTACTTTTTAAATCAGACCAGTCAAAAATAGCAATATTATTCATGACAAAATATCAACCTCTACTTAGTTCTACTTCTTTCCTCAGACGAGAACAAAAACCATTGATCTTATTCATTTATTTTTAGTTTTAGTTCTTTAATAGATATATATTTTTTCTTTTTTTTTGTCGTTACATTAATCATGTAATTTTAAAAGAAGCAGTAGGACCTCTGCATTTTTTTCCCGCTCCTCAAAATGACACAACTTCCTCATCTCTTCAGTCTCTGTTTTCTTTCTTGTTTTTATGACACAATTTTTAACGGTAGTAGAAAATAGTCTTTTCCAGCCGCTCATCCGCCTCGGGAGCCTCGCTCGGCTTGTCGAAAGTCGTATTGATGAAGAATTATGGCATGTTTGCTTAAGTCGGGAGGCGAGAGCAGAGTTCACGGTGCGGCGGGTCACGGGGCCCAGTCGACTTGTACGCGCAGAGGCGGGGCCGGCCGACTCCTTAAAGCTCTTTAAGTGATTCCCTCAGTGTCTTTGCCCCGAGGGAGCGAGCCTCAGCTCATTTCAACACATCCAAACAAAGCCATCGATCATCCCGACCAAGTGTTTGCTTTACACTGCTTGATGAAAAGCGTAAATATCTCCGGCGCCTTTTTTTCGCCCCTCAAACCACGCTAGCGTGTTTTGAACGCCACGCGACTTAAAAGCATCGAGCGAGACGTCGGAATCGTTGGACTTCAAATTGGCCTGGACTATTTTCCGGAGCCATCGCCAGTTATGTAACCGCGGATGTCGCTAACACCAGCCTTTCCTCACTTTGGGACGTGATTGCGGCTTGGTTGCCACGGTGACGATAATACCAGGAAGCGAACAAAGAACAGAGGCCCCCATTTTCCTCATAAGCGCAAAATTGTGTCGGCGACAAGCGAGGGTTCGCTCGACTTCTGAAAGTGCGCGGCAGCGGCGGGCTCTAGTGCTCTCACATGAAAATAAACTTGATTAACTCTGAGTGACAGCGAAGGAAAACAGGAAGCCGTTCACCTTCTTGTCATCCCATGCCACCGGTTGTTAATAGCGCACAAAAATTCACCGATGGAATGTTGAGTGCCGGGACTTTTTGCTAAGTTGTCATGTCACGTTCCGCTCCGAGTCTTTCTTCTTCCCTTTGAAGGTTTATCATTATTGCGGCATCAACTCTGCTAATCTCGGTTAGCATGTCTGTTGCATTTAGCGGCGCGTGTTAGCATGAAGCTAGTCGACTTTCCTGAGATAACATTTTATGGTTTGTGGGCACACTTTGGTGTGGAATTACTTATACAGTACATTGGTACTTCTACTTACTTCTACTTCTAATTCGTTCCAGAAGTTATTTCGTAGGGCATTTTTCAAAGTAGAGGCGCTATTTACCTAATCTGTTCCGAAAAGGGTCATAACATCGTCAAATATAAATATATATTTACTTTCGATCTTTTTTTTTCTTTTAGGGGGGTGGGACTACACCCACAATATGTAAAACTAAACAAAAATGTAAAAATTCAATACAGTAATAGCATAATTAAATACAATGTATATTTGTAGTGATATTGTATGTCAATGAAATTGAAATAGGAATATGTATTATGTCTTAAAATATTATGACTTTTAAGACTGTTGCATTATGGGAGTCCAGGCTAATCCAATCATCAAAGTCATTGAAAAGCTTGCAAATGTCATAACTTGGCCACTAGCGCCATCCGGTGTTTTTGGGATGTCAAAACAAAAATGTCTATTGCGTCCTATTTGTGAGTTACTGTTGAAAAGATTAAGGCAAAAATCGGTGGTAATGCATGATAAAACATTGGGTTTTCAAACTGTCCAAAATTGACATTTCCAATTTTGAATGGCAGTAAACGAGCCCGACATGGGCTAATATTGAGTGAAATTCATACATGCACACAATCTTGCACGACACACTCAT
Source organism: Hippichthys cyanospilos (assembly GCF_059441005.1). NCBI lineage: Eukaryota > Metazoa > Chordata > Actinopteri > Syngnathiformes > Syngnathidae > Hippichthys > Hippichthys cyanospilos. Next base: position 14,764,452 of record NC_142383.1, on the reverse strand, counting down.
TGTACAAGTCGAAAGTAAAAAGCACCACTTGGGGTTTATGTTTAGCAGACGAGATGCTCCTCCGAGTCATAAAATAGACAACTTAAATCAACTTGTATGGTGCCGCCATACTTTTGGAAAACGGGTGCACCGGCTCAACAAAAACCGACCTACAGGAAGAGAAAATGTCTTTTTATTAGTCACACAAAGTAGAAATTCCAATTGCGGGGCCGCAAAGTGCACGGTAGCAGCCCGCAAGAATAACCCGACAACTGGAGAGAAACTCGGGCCCGGGGAGTTGGAGTTTTGTCGAATCCCTTGTGCCTACATTGGCCCCCGTCCAGCGAGACTCAGCTGAGTCCTCGGACACGGGAGGAGGCGGCCGAGGAGGGGGATAATAGCACCACTGGCGACTGCGTGAGGGAGATTTAGTGTTGCTAAGAAGCAACAAAACACCCCCGGTCCTCACAGCCCGTCAGTTGTTCCCCCCCGTCCATCTCAACAGAGCGCCTTGTGGTCGGATTTCACACGTGATCATGCGATCCGTGCGTGAGCGTTGGCGGGGGGGGGGGGGTCGGTGGGGGCATGAGAGGGCATCCCGTCCCAGCACAATTACTCTCTTTCTTTCCCCCTGACGTCTCTGCGCTGCGTCTCCTTCACCTCATCACCTCTCTGTGTATCTCACCGCCGTCAGCGAAGGAATCCGCGATGAGCATCGCGGCCTGATGCGTTTAACAGTTCCTGCGAGAGGCGTGTGTGCGTGCGCCTGTACGGCTATGCTTATGAGGACCCATTTGGGTTGTCTACAGACATAGTAAGGACGTTTTAGGGCAGTGAGGACTTTTAGACCTCGTTTTGGCTTTTTAGGTTTGGATTGGGTTAGGGTTGAGGTTAGAGTAAGGGTTAGGGTTGGGCATTCAATTCTGATGGTTAAGGTTAAGGTTAAGTCCTTGGAAATGCATTATGTCAATGGATGTCCTCACAAGTATTTTTTTTTTTACCTATTAAGGACATCTTATAGAAATTAGGACATTTAGGCCAATCCTCACATGTTCAGACCCGTTTTTGAGGGTCAAGACTTGCTTTTAGAGCAGGGGTCACCAATGCGGTGCCCGAGAACGTGTTCTGCAGTATATTAGTAACGATTATCCATATAAGACATATACATTACATAGTACAGTTGATTTACATATTTACTACAACTGTTTTTTAATTATTATGCAAAATCAATAACATGATCAGGGTCATCACATGAACTGGTTGTCCTTCATATCACTCAGTACCAAAGAAGTAGCTCTCGGTTTCAAAAAGGTTGGTGAGCCATCTTTTGGAGTGTAGTTGCAATTGGGTCAGGTTTTGCTAATAATTTCTGATGGTTAGGGGCTATGAAATGCATTTCGACAATGGATGTCCTCAAAAGTATGGCTATACTTGAGAACCGCTTTTTGAGGACATTGGCATCACCGACACCCCAGGGAAAATGTATATATAACGTCTACAGTTGTCAATGGCAACGAATCGATTCGGTGTTATTCTGCAAAATGGCAAGCTAGAATCACGTATGTACTGTAGGTAATGTATTTTTATTCCTCAATATATCCCAGTGATGTATAGTGATAGGAATGAACTCATATGAGATGAATATTTAGGGTTAAAGAGAAAGACTAATCCATCAGAGAACACGCAGAGATAGCACTCGTTGGAATTTTTTGGACGACCCAATCCAGGTCTGCGCACGTGAGACTATGAATCCATCAAAGACATGAAGAGATAGCGCCCTCTAGCAACTCATATGGAATCACCACGATGCCCCAGATGGCCCATTCCAGGCCTGCACACAGGAAACTATGAATCTAACCAAAAAAATAAAGATGGAGAGAGATAGCGCCCCCTAGTAGTCTCCCGTGAATATTCCGTAATATACCGCATACGTAAAACTGTGAATCCATCAAAAAAAGACGTACGGAGCGATGGCATCCCACAGGGAAACTTCACGGTGCGCCAGATGACCCACTCCAGGTCTGCACCCAGGAGACTATAAATCCATCAAAGAAGACTTAGAGAGAGGTGGCGCCCCCTAGCAGCTCGCCGGGAACATTCACGCATCTCTAGATGGCCCGCTCCAGACCGGAGGAGACTATGAATCCATCAAAGAAGAGACATGGAGAGATAGCACGAATAGACCGGCGTTTCTGACACTCTGGATTCGGTGAAGAGGCTGGACGAGTTCCACGGCGTATATCTCCGCGCAGGCACTCATCCCAGGAGTGCTCCCCTCCTTTCGGGCCAAGTGTTGCTTCGCTTTGATCCCGGCTTCTTTTTTTTTTTTTTTTCCCTTTTATTTTACTCTTCACTCCCACACTTTTCCTCTCTCCCCCTAACACATCCCAATCCCCGCAGCCGGCTGGCTCAACAGCCTTGGGGTGTTTAGGTTTTGGAGGGATCCCAATTTCCTCTTCTAATCATGACATCATCCCCGCCTCAATGGGTTAAAGATGTGGCCAGGATATTCCCCGCTTCCTTGTTTTGCAGCCTCCCATCAAATTACACACATTACACGTCGCCTGCTGAACCAACACGCTCCGTCCGTGTCTGTAGGGAAGGAATGTTCTTAATGCCGCTTTGGTGAGGGGTGACGAGCGCGGCTTGGCTCCGGCGTGAGAACTGAGACTGAAGTAACTCAATAGCGCCGTTCATCAGTAGTTGGGAGATTGCGGGGAGCTTGATTAAAGGGAGAAGCTGATTAGAGGTGCGGAGTAGCTGCGACCTGTCAATAGATGTTAATATCACACCGATCTTCTGCCTCTCATCTTCTACGCAACACTTGACCCGCTCGGATTAGAATCAAACTCTTCCTTTCCCGCCCGGGTCACATCTGCCGTCGGACGGGAGGGGGGGATGAGGCGGCTTCGGTGAGAAAACTTCCGGAAAAGGCGGCGCGGTCATCTCGAGGGTGCGCGGGGATTCTCGCTTGAGTTTTGACGCGATGTGTTAATGTCATTATCCGCGAGGGTGTTTTCCAACTCGTAGTGAGACAATTTTTTTATATTTCGCAAGGGAGGGATCGAAGTGGGCTGGGTTTGTCTCGGTGTACGGACAAAAGTTTCGACACAGCTTCAAATTCGCACAAGAGGTTCGAAAATACAAATCATCGCCTCGTGTAAATTTGACGGTGTGATGAAAGTCATTCCGGGTCTTAAAGCATCATCCACATCATGCCAACTTCTCAAATCTGAAATCGAAAGCAAATGATGGTTTTGAATGACATTTTTAAGTTCGGTAAAAGATTTCCTATAGTCTGGATGAGCGCTTCTCGAATTTGGATACGTGAGATAACGTGAGATTTAATAGGTATAATTAGGGCTGCACGATTACGTCCAAAATAATCACGATTATTTTGGTCAATATTGAAATCACAATTATTCATCATGATTAGTCAAACATGTCTATTTATTGCCCTTTTTTTTTAAACAAGCAGTATATAAACAAGGCTTAGGACCTACAAATTTGTATCAAACCTTGAACCTTGTTTAAGTAATCAATACTTAACACAAATAATTACAAATGTAATCAATTTAGGAACAAAAGGAGTAAACCTTATATTCCTTTTCCACATCATCCTGGCAGAATTCATCATATATATATATATATATATATATATATATATATATATATATATATATATATATATATATATATATATATATATATATATGTGTGTGTGTGTGTGTGTGTGTGTGTGTGTGTGTGTGTGTGTGTGTGTGTGTGTGTGTGTGTGTGTGTGTGCTATGACTCCTTTTATTGTATGAATGCAAACAGGTGGTTGCACATCTTAATTGTGGTGTTTGAAATCAATGATCCAAGGCAGTGATCTGCATCCTCTGTGAGAGGTCATCAGGTGTGCGGCGGGAAATGATCCACTTAATTGCGCCGAAAATTATTATTTACGGCGAACGGCAAGTCTTTGTTCAGCTATCTACGCCGTCGATGTATAGTGACAGGCAGAACAATCAAAGTCAGGGAGAAGGTACAATTTACCTGTGCGGCCATCTGCTGCCATTGGATAGAAGAATACAAGCTTTGTGTTCAAAAAGTTGCGTTTGAAAAGAAAAAAAATGAAGACTACAATTTTTGTGATACTTTTATGCGAAATACAGTTTGTGCCTGGAAAATCCCTTATTCATGGTGCACATTTGGCAGAGGAGCCATTGTCATTTGTTTTTCAGCTTACATGCATGTTGCACTTTTGGCCACGCCCCATCAGTGATGTCACACCAGCTGTTTGACTCTAGACAGCTGCAAGGCTTGACACAAAGCAAAGACAATATAGACACGCGTTTTTTACATGTTGCTACTCTTGGGAGATAATATCCTCCCGAGAGACATCCAATTCATTTTTGTCCGCTTTTGTGTCCACTTTGTCTCACTGACAGCAAAAATGAAACAATATTTGAAAGGGCATGATGTCCTCTTTTGAGTACACTAGGACTTAGTAGGGTAGCTCCAAAAATTTATAGAGTTATAAGCTATTAAAAAACACAAATGTCCACTGTTTATATATATATATATATATATATATATATATATATATATATATATATATATATATATATATATATATATATATATGTGTGTGTGTGTGTGTGTGTGTGAGTGAGCAGCCTGACAGTACTGTTAAAAAAATATATATCTAAAATCATTTGGGGTCATGTTAAGACGTAGCCATCTACATGCATAATATTAATAAGTCTCAATATTTGTGTACATTTATTCAGCTTTTACTCTTTAGTTGATTGCAACTTGTATTTCTGTCCTTATATTCTCCTCGGATCTATTTATGTCCACTTTTGTGTCCATTTTGTCTCAATGAGACAGAAAAGTTGTTTGTGTCCCAACACCATTGGACAGGCCAGGATGTCCTCCTTTGAGCACACTAGGACTTAGTAGTGTAACTCCAATGAGTCAAAAGACATCGTCCAAAAACTAATGTCCATTACAGTGGACACAAATGAATGAATTGGGGGATATGACGAATGTGCAACTGTACATTTCCAAGTCCAAAATGTTCATTTTTCATTCATTCCAAAATGAAAAAAATGACTGTGATTACAAATTGGGCCCTGGATTGTTTCCACTGGACCTTCAAACTACGCATCCAAGAAAGTGCCGGCTTCCATCTTTGCAACTGGTCATTTTTCCCATCCACCTGTTCCTCCATGGCAAAGTCTCCAGGGCTCCATTTAGATGAAGGTTCATTCAGCACCTCTCAGCCAGAAACCCGAGCCATCAAGGGAGGCTTTCAGACCCAAGTGGGCCAAAAAAAAAAATGTCCCTCTTAAAAGATTTGAATCTCGGAGGGGGCTCCATCACTCTTCCCGCACCACTAACACTTCCACGTTCCACCTGATTGTTTTTGGCCACTCGTTTGGAACGAACCCTTCAAGCGTGTTACATTAGGAATGCAATAAACGACGGCAATGTCATCAGCACTAATATACAACATTTGAGTTGTCGCTTTAAAAAAAGACAATGTACTCTCGTAAATATAACCATTATATAGACTCAGTTTTTATACATAAATAATTGCATATATTATGTAGTTATTTTGGCTGAGACTCCTTTATTCTATCCTATTCTATTTATGCTTTTATGCACAACTTAATGTTTTTATTCTCTATATGATTAACTCATTCAGTACCAGCCTGTTTTAGACCCACCTCTATCCTAATACAAAATGAAAAACTATTTATATACTGTATATAAATCGATACCTGGCTTTGAATGTCTGTATTACTAAAACAAAAACGTAAAAATGCGTCTTTGGGAGTGAATAAGTTACACCAACTGGAGCAGATCTCCCAGTTTCATTGTATTTATTCTTCATTCATAAATGACTAATTGTTTTCATTGTTCATATTATTAACTCATTATGTATGGGCCTATTTTAGACGCTCCTCTATCCTAACACACACACAAAAAAAGAAAAGAGATAGATAGATAGATAGATAGATAGATAGATAGATAGATAGATAGATAGATAGATAGATAGATAGATAGATAGATAGATAGATAGATAGATAGATAGATAGATAGATAGATATTTTAATAGCTATACAGTTAGCTAGCTGTTTTACCTAGCTAGCTAAGTAGCAAGAGGATAGATAGATAGATAGATAGATAGATAGATAGATAGATAGATAGATAGATAGATAGATAGATAGATAGATAGATAGATAGATAGATAGATAGATAGATAGATAGATATTTTAATAGCTATACAGTTAGCTAGCTGTTTTACCTAGCTAGCTAAGTAGCAAGAGGATAGATAGATAGATAGATAGATAGATAGATAGATAGATAGATAGATAGATAGATAGATAGATAGATAGATAGATAGATAGATAGATAGATAGATAGATAGATAGATAGATAGATAGATAGATAGATAGATAGACAGTTAGCTAGCTGTTTTACCTAGCTAGCGAAGTAGCAAGAGGATAGATAGATAGAACTGGTATTGATTGTCTAACAAAACATAAAAATACATCTATGGGAGTGAATGAGTTACACCAATTGGACCAGCTCTCCCAGTTTTATTGTATACTAGTGTACAATGACAATAGAGGCATTCTTCTATTCTATTCCCTAACAAATGGGTCTTTCTAATAAACTGTAACAACTTTACTGTAAGATATGTTTCATAAAATAAAAGATAATAAGACAACCTATTTTTAGTTGTATTAGCATGTCAAGTATGATAATGATCCCATTGCCAAGACACACTGTTCTTGAAATCTATTTTAGCATCATTAGCGGTGACCTTTATGTTCTTGGCTATTGTTTTGAATAGACATTGTTATGCAGCGGGAAATAATCAGGAAAGCTGACATGTCACAAAACTAAATAAATCCTGAAGAAAGGGGGGGGGGGGGGGGGGTGGAAAGTCAGCGGCGTAACATTAAGTGGGCAGGCTAGCATGCGGCCCGAGTGTGTTTTACATTAAAGGTGAGGGGTGGGGGTGATTGATACTGCGCTTGAACCTGGCATGTAGTAACCTTTATGGTGGTATGAGAGAAGGGGGCGGGGGGGCTCAAGTCAAACTGACACAGCCGTTTTTAATTCTCCAGACTTTTCATCTTTGGCTCCCTCGACCCGGGGAGAACGCTCCTTTTCTCACGAGCGTGATTAAAACGTTTGCTGCTTCTTTTCTTTTTCTTTTTTTTTAAACACAGCAGCGCCACGCTAACAAATGTTACACGTGTAGCGGCAGCTCACCTGACACGAGCGAAGGAAAGAAACGTAAGACTGCCCGCCGCGCCGCGCCGAAGCGCTTTTGATGAGCGCCTAGCATGTGTTACGAGAATATCTGCCCTTTTTTATTTGCAAAGTGAGAACGGTGGAATTGGAGTGGGCCGAGCCTGCTGTTCCCAGCCGCCGCGGCTGTAGACAGCTGGGCGCCCGCTACAGTTAAGATCAGAGGCCTTGATAACCTGCCTTCTGATTTATGGAGAGCAAGCAGCCTGTGCAATCACCTAATGAGCTGGAGGACGCCCAGTGTTTACGTGTTTATTAGATAGCCTCAGCCGTTTGCCCTTTAAAAAGTCTACACACCCCTTGTTCAAATACACCCCCCTCATTGGAAGTATTAGGACAGGACGATACTGTCAAAAAATGAAATCTCCATTTTCTTCGATTGAGCCGGACAATCGTTTCAATAAGCACAACAGCGTTTATTTCAAGGTTTGATTTGAATGAAAGAAACACTGTGGAAAATGTTGAGATAAAAATCGGGAATACCGATTTAAAACCAGTTTGAATGTCAACATTAATAGCTTGTCCATCACATGCTCAGAGGGTTCGTCGCCATTTTTAAAAATGGCCTTTTTTAGCAGTAGCATTTTAGCCGAAATATATTGTCTATAATTATTTTAATAACTTATTTGATTGTCGCCATTTTTAAAAATTGCCTTTTTTAGCAGTAGCATTTTAGCAGAAATATATTGTCTATAATTATTTTAATAACTTATTTTTGCATTATATGTAGTATATACTGTATATATATATATATATATATATATATATATATATATATATATATATATATATATATATATATATATATATATATATGTATATTTGTGTGTGTGTGGGGGGGTGTGAGTGTACTGTATATGCTGATATTTACACTGCAAATATTGTATGTATAGTATATATGTACTGTACACACATATATAAGTATATGTATTATGCTGAAGGTATCAAAATTAAGTTTACATTAAAACTAACTATATACTATATGCTAACTAACTAACTATATATATATATATATATATATATATATATATATATATATATATATATATATATATATATATATATATATATATATATATATATACATACACACACACACACACACACAAATGTATTTGTGTATGTATTTGTATATTATATATATGTACACTGATAGTATTTTGTATTTTGCTCTAAAATCCAGTTCCTTTTGACACACAGTATATTCAGTAGCAATATATGCATAATAGTGTTTGAGGTACGGCCTATATTTTTCTCTCGGAGCAAGCGCCATATCGTGACACGTTGTATTTAAACGTCATGATCCCCGGCCAACCTTCCTCGTGGAAATCCCACATCAGAAGAAGCCAAGCAGGAGCACTTAGTCTGACTCTTGAAAAGAAAAGCAACACGCACACACACATCCATGCTATTTTGATGGAAAACATATTTCATTTGGGAAGGTTTTACAAGTTAGATGAAGAATAGGGAGCGCAAAAATGATCTGTTGTCCATTATTGTTTTTTGTATAAAAAAAAAAGGCTTCCCCCCCCTAATGGGGAAGTTACTTAAATTGTGTTTATAGTTGTAACGTTGACGATGCCAAGAAGTTTCCCCGCCTTGTGACTATTGAGGACTCTCCCAAATTTTGACAACAATAACATATTGTATTATGTGTTTCAAGAGCACACAATAGCTTGTGCTGGGGGTCGTAAAATATACACGTCAGACTAATCACTAAGTGTTCTTTGGCGGCTTGTTTATTTATTGTCAACACTGGAGAACTTTTCTTTTTTTTTCTGAAATTAACTTTTTGCATCACTTTCAATCACAAAACAAATAAATCACAGAAATATGTTTTCGCTTCAAGATGTACCGTACCGGTCAAAAGTTTGGAAAATCTTTGTTATTGTGTTATGTTTATATTATGGCTGTCAGCTAAACCATAAACATATTAACTCCTTCACTACCAGCCTATTTTAGATCCTCCTCAAGCCCAACATTGACAAATAAAAAAGAAAATATATAAATTTTTAGCTCGTATTGAATTTCTAGAATAAAATGAATGTGTAAAAAACTTTTGGGAGTAAATGAATTAAAGGATCAGACAGCTATTACATCAGTCTTTGAAAGTTTTCCTTGTTTTGATTTACATTCCAACATAGTGAAAAATATGTTTTTAAAGGTATTACTTGTATGTGAAAAATAATGTAGCCATCAAATGAACTCATTCAATCCCAAAGACGGCATTTTACGTTTTTAAATACACGTTAATTTTGACCCGATATGTGCTGTTGATCTTGATGACTGTGGGAGTCCTTTAGAAGTCTGTTGCCAACCAAAACAGCAGCACAGAAGTCTCTCATTTTGGAGATGTGTTCCAACATAGTCGGAAATGTGTTTTTAAAGGTATTAATTTTACGTGAAAACTAATGTCGTCGTCAAAAAAAGGATCACATTCAATCCCAAAGACGGAATCTTACGTTTTTCAATTATGCGTTAATTTTGACCCAGTTTGGGCTGTTGATCTGGGAGTCCTTTAGAAGTCTGTTGCCAACCAAAACAGCAGCACTGAAGTCTCTCATTTTGGAGATGTGTTCCAACATAGTCGAAAATGTGTTTTTAAAGGTATTAATTTTATGTGAAAACTAATGTCGTCATCAAGCAAATGATCTCATTCAATCCCATAGACGGAATTTTACGTTCTTTAATCATGCGTTAATTTTGACCCAGTATGGGCGGGTGATCTTGATACATCTAACAAAGAGTGCACATATATATATATATATATATATATATATATATATATATATATATATATATATATATATATATATATATATATATATATATATATGGGGGTCCTTTACAAACCAAAACAGCAGCACCCAAGTCTCTCATTTTGTATATACGTCCAAGGTCCATGCGAAGTATAGTCCACACTCATCTCCCAAAGCCGGCCGACCTTAACAAATCCCTGTTTCTAACACAATTACCTCCCGCTCCCTTCCTGCGCATGGCCGAGTGCGAGTGTCGCCCGTCTGCCTGCCATTGTGTGCTAATTTTAGGCCCATTATTCTCCGTAACAAATGTGCCATGGGCAGAGTCACTTTCACGTTAATAGTTTGCACCCCAAAAAGGAAGTCTTCCCCCTAGTCTTGGATCAAAGGTCTGGTCTATTGTATCAAACTTCCTGCTTCTGGTTTTAGGCACGCCGTTGCTTTTCGGCCTCGCTCTCTCGACCTGGAACAAACCACTCAAGGAGTTGATGCCGCCAAAAGATGCCCTCTGACCGGCCAAGAGATTGCGAGAGGTGATTTGTGGCGTGGGGAGAAGATGCCTCACGTGAAATCTCATATGCTCATAAGCCAAGGTACACACACACACAGAGAGAGAGAGAGAGAGAGAGAGAGAGAGAGAGAGAGAGATCCCTCCCTCGTTTTTTGCGGTTATTGTAATCCGAAAACCACTCGCTCAAAGTGAAATCCGTGAACCCCCTCCCAAACCCACATGTGCATGTATGTGAGTACCTAAATTTTTGAAATGTGAGAAGTATTTATACTTTAGATATTAGGACAAAGATTGCTGCAGTACATATAAATATTAAATTATTAAACCTTATCCAGTAACTGTACTGTTATCCCTTCTCGTTTCCACACGGTTAACACAATTAACTTGTCCGTTTTGGCATACAGGGAATCTTTACAGCGCATCTCTCTGCATGAATAAAATCGAATTAGGTGTGCATATCTCCACAAACGATGATTTAATATGTTTTTCCGCAATTTGTGAGCGTTTTGATCTGAAAGTGGAACAAAGTCAGTGGGGTTACGAATCATTTGGATACCGCTTCTACATGATATTTATCATTTACGTTCACTTGAATGAAACTTTCACTACAGTAAATTTTCCACTTCTGTCTATATATCTCTTTTATTTTATACAATTTCATTCTGTCAAATCTAATATAGAGGATAAATATGTACCGTATTTTCCGCACTATTAGGCGCACGGGATTATAAGGTGCATCCTCAATTAATGACATATTTTTAAAACTTTTCCATATATAAGGCGCACCGGATTATAAGGCGCACCCTCAATTAATGACATATTTTCAAACTTTTTTAATCACAATATAGTAATACTCAAAGTAATAACAATAATAACTCAAATAATAACTCTAAACTCGCATAATAACTCAATGTCAATATGAGCAACCTTGTTGAAATGTAAACAAACAAAAGAACCAGGTAAAGCTTACTTTATCACTTCATTCCCCATCTACGAATCCCAATCTCAATATTGATCCATACATAAGGCGCACCTGATTATAAGGCGCACCACCAGCATTTTTTTATAAAATTAAGGCTTTTGGGTGCGCCTTTTAGTGCGGAAAATACGGTACATATACATACGTACTGTATGCATATCTCATAAACCACCCGTCCACTTTTAAACCTCTTATAATCAATGCGTTTCGAGCGGGTATTTGAATACCAAATAATCAATATTACTGTCAGAAATAGATGGCCCCGATTTCACATCGTCCCTCGTCCGTATGGTGTCTCCACTCGCTTTCCGGAAGACAATCTGGTTCCCATTGTTGCGTTGTCGGCTAAGCTTTCCGAATGTGATAAAGTGCCTCGTCACCTTTATTCGCTTTGCAGATGGCGAATGATGGAGGGCCGCGAACGGCGTTTCCGTGACGGCGCTCTGTTCTAAATAAGACCTTTCAAAGTAAAACAGACAAGTCGGGCCTGCTGATTATCTTCTGGTGATCTTAGGCCGGCGCAATGCGGACTCCGTGCCAGACTGCACCTCATTTTTCACGCACGAGCTTTGTGCTTTGGCGTATCACCTCCAGTGAGTTACTGCTTTGGCCCGATGTAACTACGTGTCACAGGAAGCTGTACAGTGTAGCCGACCCCATCACACGGGGATGCCTGACAGGCAATAAATAATCGGGGGGAACGTTTTACTCCCATTATGGCTAAAACAGTGACTGTTACTGAACCGGTACAGACAGGACCCGGTCCAAAAAAGGGTTCAAACCATTTTGCCTGGCTAATTACAACCTTGATCCTGCACTTTTTCAGCCCCCGCGCTCGGGTTTTGAATCCCGCCCCAGAAAAAATGTTGCCCGTAAAACGAAAACAACGTGATAATTGCCAAGCCATGTCAGGTTTGGAACGCGGTCAAAATCAATAGGGATCGTGCTTTGATGTCGGAAAATAATCTCTGCAATGCAGGAAATCCTGGAAGCGAGGCGAAAAAAAATTCTTCTAATCCAGCTTTATAAACATTTGTTTTTTTAAATGAGTTTTTAAGTCTTAATTGCCTTGTTCCTGAGCCTGATGAGAATCACCTGGAGCGGGAAACGTGTATATCGATTTGCAGATATCGTTTTTTATGTTCTCATGTGACCCCATAAGTCTAAACACCATATTATTGTTCTTTAATCGTTTAATTGTTTTTAATCTCAGGAGGTGGCCATTTTGTCACTTTCCGTCGAATGAAAATGACATCACAGTTGCTCGGGGGTCAGGTAACGACCAATCACAGCTAGTTTGCAAATTTCACATGAGGACACGCAGAGAAACGCCATTGTGATGTCATGTGTGTCCAGTGAGCATGCTTACCACGAAGGTGGCTTTCGTTTAGCCTACTACATCAATGCAAAGCAAAGTTTTCAGCACATTTTTTTCTCTATGTACAACAAACAAACAAAAAACAGTTTTCACCCCATCGACTCATTATTGACATGCACTAAATTGATTACAGAATGTAACTCTTATAATGCATTTTTTTTAAATAGCTCACTGTTAATTCCTAATTTTTCCCATCTTAACGTCCAAACCAAAGGTTGAAAAAAATTGAAAGTGACGTAAATTGACGTCAATAGTGCTCCTGATTAGGGTTCTTATTGACGTATTTTCACATCAACGGCATTCAATGTATCCCCTAATTTTTGAAACATTCATCTCTAATTTCAACCCTTTAACCCTTTTCCATGCCAGTGACGGCTATAGACGTGAAAGATCCATTTTTATCGGGCTGCTGTTCCGTGTCACCATGGGGAAAGGTGAAACCTTATGTACTGGGATATTTCTGCTGCATTTTTCTCACGTCGCCAACAAATTTGTCAGAACGAAGCAGCCCGAATGCAAAGTGTGCGTGTACACAAATCACACACACGCACAGCGAACAACACAAAACATCTGCCCGTTGTAATTTTGCGATAAACACATATCAGGATGTGAGAGGAACTCTGGTAACGAAGGACCGCACAGAAGGTGAAAGGCTAGCCGAGGGGGGGGGGGGGGCGATGATGGGCGGCGGGGCCTCGGCGGCCATGTTCCATGTGTCGTGGCGCGACGTCCCCCATGGGAGCCCGCGGTTCGCTCGTGATACTTGAGGTCAAGCGCTCCCCTCGATGATTTGGCAGAAAGCGCGTAGACGGCCACAGTTAACTCGCGCTGGAGGAAATGTGTCTGCGTGACACCGGGAAAGAATGTCTTCCATCAACAATGTGTGTGTATGTGTATATTTAGGGAAAATAACTACGTATGGTCATGTAAACTGTGGCGGCGACGGGAACACAAACATTTCACAATGTTTTATTTTGAGGGGGAAGAGAGAAAAGTGGGCAGAGCTGATAGTGAGCGACAGAAGGGCTTTTCTTGGAAATGCGTGATGGTGAAAAGTAAATCCGCAAAATTTGTGGGAGCCAAAATTGGTGAGGTGGAAAATTTGTTAGGAGTCATAAAAAGCAAATATCTATCGAAACCCCGTTGTTAGGTGTGTTTCGTATAAATCGTTTTGGCGTTGCTGATGATTTTTTGTTTTGTTTTGGTATACTGTATTTTTCGTACTATACGGCGCATCGTATTATTTGGCACTTTCCTGATTATGGAGTCGATTTCCGCGCACCATATTAAAAGGCGTATGCAAACTAAAGTTCACTGATTGGTTAATCATTGCCAATATATGTACGAAATTACGCAACGACTCACAACTCACTTTATGGTTATGATCCAGTAGGATGGGACCGCTTGGTAACATTTTCAAGCTTCGTTTCTGTTGTGCATTTTTTTTTTAGTTTTTTCATCATTGAACACAGAGAAAGAACGTTCCAAAAACCCGAGATCAAAATCTTTTCATTTATTTCTCCCAACAAATTTTGGTTTTCTAAATCTCGTCCAAGAAAAACCTTTGCGGTGTAAAACATCATTTTACTTCACGTGTCGAAAATTTTAATTGAAAATAGCATGAGTATGCAATTCTTGACTTGCCCCCGATATATATATATATATATATATATATATATATATATATATATATATATATATATATATATATATATATATGTAGTGTCAGTTTGTTTTTCACGCTATTTTCCAGTTCGTTTTTCACGCTATTTTCCATATATATATATATATATATATATATATATATATATATATATATATATATATATATATATATATATATATATATATATATATATATATCCAGTACAAGTATGCAATTCTTGACTTGCCCCCAATATATATATATATATATATATATATATATATATATATATATATATATATATATATATATATATATATATATATATATATCCAGTACAAGTATGCAATTCTTGACTTGCCCCCAATATATATATATATATATATATATATATATATATATATATATATATATATATATATATATATATATATATATATATATATATATATATATATATAAAATGTATTTATTAGGCATGTTCAATCCTAGTTTTTAAGGCCGATACCAGTACAAGTATGCAATTCTTGACTTGCCCTAATATATATATATATATATATATATATATATATATATATATATATATATATATATATATATATATATATATATATATATATATATATATATATATATTTGTAATGGTCCTCAGACAGCAAGAATGCCTAACTAAGTGAAAGCCCATTCACTTTAGGCCACTGTGGTCTTCTCCATCCACAGCAGCTTCTACCAGCACCTCACTAGCTTTTGAGGAGCCGCCATAAGTGGATTAAAACAAGCGCAGACATATTGACTTCATCCTCCCCTGCAAAGTTCAGGGGCTCTGTCGGATGCGCAGATGTGGCCAGATGGGACGGACGATATCTCTGAGCATGCGTATGTCAGCGAGTCACGGGCCATCTCATGTAGCTTTGTAGCGGGATTTTCTGACCGGCGGCGGTGGGGGACGGTGTCGTGTGGAACGGCGGGGCATAGGCGGGGGTGGTCATTGCGCCTCCGGGCAGGTGGGGGTGCACCCAGGAGTTAATTGGTAGTTTGGGCCTTGACGCTGAGTGGCGCTGACAAGTCTGTGTGGCCGGAGCCAGCCAGCTCGCGCTGCACGTTCAACTGTGTTGCGGGGCATGCGCGCCGGCGACTGTCACAGCTCGCCAAGCGCCGGCGACAGAGGCGGAGAAAGGGCCGGCTCGGCGGGGGAGGATGAAGATGGAGGAAGGGTTGAGAAAAAAAACAGTCAGTAGAATGGAAAACTCTGATAAACCCGAATGATGTCCAAAAAAAAATAGTACATTTATATGTTTATGCATTTGGTATTAAGTACTGTAAAACTGAATTACAAAAAAACTCACTTAGCCCTCCAGTTATGTTTATTTGAAAGAAACAGCAATAAAGTCTGTGGGTCAGTTTGACCCTGCACGTATTTAGTCACTTAAACATGTCCATGTCATATTGATATGTGACCTGTTTAATTTTATAAAAGTGTCAAAAACTCATTTTTATGTGTCCAAGCCCACTCACATATTAACCTAATTAATACGCATATGTTATGTTTATTTCTCTTAAACATCTCGGGTCACTTTGACCCGAGTAATCATCCAAATGTTTCTGAAGCACATTTTACATGTAATCCTGTTAACTAAAAGTTGTGTGCTTCACTTTTTTTCCTTTATTAATATTCCTGGCTCATTTTGACCCAGGATTTGCTTATCAAGAGTTGCAAACATTTCAAAAATCTTTTACAAAAAATGTAAACGAAAACCGATTTTTATTGATATGTTGATTCTTTATAATCTAAGCAGAAGTTTCATACTTTCACCCACAATATAACAGGAAGTTTAGAACAAATGAACAGCTGTTGCCATCTGCATTATGGTGTGGTGAAACAACATGTTTGAACACAAACAGTGAAGCAACATATGTAGACAGGTAATATTGCAATGCGCAGGAGCATATATTATTTATCTATGCGAAGAATGACATGGTCCTGTACTGTACTGTGTATCTCTATCTATCTATCTATCTATCTATCTATCTATCTATCTATCTATCTATCTATCTATCTATCTATCTATCTATCTATCTATCTATCTATCTATCTATCTATCTATCTATCTATCTATCTATCTATCTATCTATCTATCTTTTCATTTTCTATGTTCTATGCTCCCCCTTCTAGTCTGAACATGGCATTCTGCAGGTTCAAATTTCATTCTTATCTACCTTGTTGTCGAATGGAAATGACATCACAATTGCTCAGTTGATGACCAATCACGCTTCATCTTGTTTCTGTGTTCTCGTTTGTCCGTTGACAAAATATATCACGTAATATTGTGTTGCTTGTATGAGACCGGAACGAATTAATGTCATTTTCATTTATTTCAATGGGCAAAGATGATTTGAAAGCGTTTTCATTCACGGATCGAATTCAAGTCAAATCACAGCAGCGCTTTATGTTAATATGACTTTGTGGAGAACATTTGGTGAGTGTGTAACCAAGGGAAAGGGGCAAGGGGGGGTGTGTATGGCAATGGAAGCCCGACGCTGGGGTGACTCAGAGAGGCCCCCGCTTCTAATTGTGGCCCAAGGAAAGCAACGTAGCTGGGGCACGGGTCAGCCGGGGGCCCCCAGGAAGGTTACGCTGGCCCTCTTAAACCTGTTGTTGCCTGGCGCTCACATAAAAATGACACCTCGTAAATATGGACAGCCCGGGACGGGCGTGTGTAAGGCAGCGCAGGGTCGCCTACTTGAGTGAACCTTGCCCTTTGAACTTGCACTCACCTTGATCCTCCTGCCAAGTGCCTGTTAGCCTGTTAGCTTGCATACTGCGCCGAATGGGTGACAGGCAGCTGCTGGGCTCACTGCTGTTCACTGTTGACTTTGGGCTTATATTACTTGTTTATATGTCTTGAATACTTGGAAAATGTGCATATTTTTCAGAATTTTACCTGCACTGGTGTATAAGCCACAATAGCAAAAATTGAGCAAAAAATAATAATTTTGGCAGAGATAAGGCGCACCAGACTATATATATATATATATTTTTTTTTTATTTTTTATTTAAATCACCTGCTTACAGCAACAGTGTCAACATATAAACCCATAATTCATATATATATATATATATATATATATATATATATATATATATATATATATATATATATATATATATATATATATATATATAGATATATAGATATATATAGATATAGATATATATAGATATAGATATATATATATAGATATAGATATAAATATAGATATATAGATATAGATATATATACCCTAGTTCAATCAGAATAACGGTACGCCTCGGTTGTGTATTTCCCTTCAGAAAAATGGATCCCAAGTCCAGAGTAGGGCATCAGAAGAAGGTATGTTTTCAATGTTTATTCAGTTCAAGAGGAGTCTCATTACTCTCCATCACTTCGCCCTCTTCCCTAGCCCATTTCTCCATCTTTGCTTTCCCAGGAACCAACGTGGGGACAATAGATGCGCATTTAATGCGGGCCAGACCCCGGGTCGCGAGCGTTTGATGTTCCCGTGGAGTGTCACTCTTGGTGAGTGCCGGTCGTCGGCGACGTATGGTCGCGGCGGGCCGTCGGCTCGTGCGATATTCAAATCGGGACCGCGGAAATAAGCTGATGGCAGCTGCCGTATGGCAAGAAATAATGTTTGCAAAGCCAAGGCCCTCATTATCTCCCTGAGGCCTCAAGTGGAAAGACAAAGCGTGGCGGAGAGAGGCGGGGAGCAATGCTTTTAGCCTCCTTTATGCTCACTTGTTGTGTGCTCCTCTTCACTCTCATGCGCCACTTGCATTTCCAATTATTGCGAGCGGCTAGCGCCGTACCCACATGAATAATGACAGCATTAGCAGAGACTCCTGAAGACAATTCTTCTTGTGTGTGTAGCCGGAGCCTTTCAAGTTCCCCCATTGTTGACCTCAGAAGTCCATCGGAGGGCCGACGACACGCAGGAGCTTTGATATGGCGAAAATTAACACACTTTGAAATACAGTGGAGTTCAAACATGTTTTTTTTTACGCGTGTGAAGTGTCAAGGTACTTTCTAAAGCCTCAATGGTCGCTAACAATGCCATTGTAGCTAATTTTATGATTCGGCAGAGTTCGGAATAGATTGAAAACATAATTAGTCGTACTGTATTTAAGGCGCACCTTCGATGAATGGCCTAAAACTGTTTTCATACATAGGGTGCACCGCATTATAAGGCGCATAGAATGGAAGCTACAGCAATGGCTGAGGTTGTGTTTTGCATCCACTAGATGGAGCTGCGCTAAAGGGAATGTCAACAAAGCAATCAGATGTCAGTCAAACTTTTCAATCAGAAATTAAGAATAACGATGATGATGAAGTAGCAATTGCTTCAAAAATAGAGCATTTATAGCATATCAGAATTTCAAATAGGGTGTAAAAAAATTTTCATTGTTAAAAAAACTAAATGCAGAGGTAAAAAGTAGGGGTGAAAAGATTCGAATTGCTTGCTCAAAAACATCTGATTTTTGTTACCTTTTGTCGGAAAACGAACGAGACAATGACCTCATAAAATTGCAAATTTAACGTTTTGGCAGGTTGAGGTATGTTTAGGTCAGTAGTAGGTCGATTATACACACACACACACACGACACGCTAACTTGTTTAAGTATACCTAAACCTGTATCTTTTTTAACATTAACAAAAGCAACATAAATCAATTGTCAAGATTATTTTTTACAACGTTCATACAGGTTACAGCTTAGTCCAAAACAGAAAAAAAAATTACCAAGTGCATCAGAGTGCCTGAAACTGAAAAATAAATGCAGTAGAGTGTGAACTTAACCTCAATTTAACTTCATTTTAGGGATCAACATTTTTGAAAAATCATCTCACATTTTTTTGAGCATTTTGGTGATTTTTTTCCGAACTCCGACGTTCAGCTGCTTCCACTTGGCAGGACGTAGCTGCGCCCCGATATGATATATTTGACAATAAACTAATGGCCTATTAGAACGCGGATGGAGCTCGTCCAAGTTCTCCCGAAGTTAACAATGCTTGGCAGAGATCATATTCCGCGCTTTAATGCGAGGATTAAGCCGTGCGACTCGTATTCAACGGGGACATCTGTCACGGTGATGTATGGGGCAAAAATTGCTACACAAAGACGGGAAATAGTTCACCAACTGGCTTGTGTGTTTGGTCTCGTCATCTAGATGTTCCGTGGGGATGCAGGTGAGTGTGTGTCACCCTTTGAAGTACTGACTCATTTGGATAGTTCCTTCCAAGGTGCTGTTTGACGCTTGACTTTTACAGCTTTGTGAAGCACTTCAGAAGGGACTCGGTAAAGTTAAACGGGTTTATTTTTAAGCTTAAACGAATATATTCAGACCCAGTGGAAAGTGGGTCAAATTTACACTTGGATTTGTGTTGAATTTTTCTTCGAAGTATTGGAATTTTTAGGGATCGATCAAGACGATTTGTGGTATTTTGACATGTGTCAGTATCAGCCATTTTGGATGATCTGATGCTCGATAATAGCTCAGTTTCCTTCGGTATATTTTACTCTAAAATTAATATATTCAGACCCAGTGGAAACTGGGTCAAATTTCCACTTGGATTTGTGTTGAATATTTCTTCCAAGTGTTGAAAATTTTAGGGATAGATCAAGCCGATTTTTGGCATTTTGACGTATCAGTATCGGCCATTTTGGATGATCTGATGCTCGATAATAGCTCAGTTTCCTTGGGTATATTTTACTCTAAAATATATATATTCAGACCCAGTGGAAACTGGGTCAAATTTACACTTGGATTTGTGTTGAATATTAGAAATATACATACATTCTTGTCGGCCATTTTGAAAATCTAGTAGCCAATAGTAACTCAGTTTCATTGGGTATTACTCTAAAATTAATATATTCAGGCAAATCAATGTCATAAATCCTATGAGAACGCGTCTCAAAAATTGTAATCATAAAGGTTTTATATGGTCCAAAATTTGGACAATGATCATCTTTGTACATAAAATCTCGCACGTCCTGCTGCAACCACGTAGAAACATCAGAATCGTTGCGTTTTGAAACTTTACATTTTTAATCATCTGCTGGAAATTTCCGCTCCCTACTGTTGTTTTTTCAACGGCTTCGGTGATGATACCAAACAAATAATCAAAGGAATATCCATAATTTGGAACACAAGAGTTAAATGTTGCAGCTCCATCCAACTAGCGTGTGACGGGCAACAATGAGAGGAAGAGCACAACGCCTGCACAAATGTGTGCAGTAACAAGCATACAATAATAAACACACACACACTGGAGTGAAATCTAAACATAATGCCGCGTGGACGTTTGGCTTTGCGGTGGCAGGTGCTTGTTGAACATGTCAGTCTTTGATCAAGCCGAGTGCTGAGGGCCCGAGTGTGTTTTCCTTGCCAAGATGAGGGAAGGAAGCGCCCGCGTGTCGCTGGCAAACTTGTTGTTGTTTTGCTGGAAATGTGAAGTATAGCGCGGAGGCTAATGAGGGTGTCGGGGTTTTTTTTCCTTCCCTCAAAGAAGATGTTTCGCACGGGTCGCGCACACGCCATTAGAGCACAAAGAGACACCCATCAAAACATTGTCAAACCGTATGGGTATTTTTTTTCGAAGATGCAGGTGCTATGTCAACAGCAGTGTGAACAATTATCAGTCCCAATTGAAATGAATGGAATTGGCATCAACTCATTCAATACCAAAGACGTATTTTTACGTTTTTTGTTTTTTTAAGGTGCGTATCTGAAAATGACTAGTGATCAATGAATTAAGCACTAAAGTCATCTATTATCAGTTATACAATAGTCATTATTACTTTAATACTTTAGTATCTAAAGGTACTTTAGTACTTTAGTATCTAACGTAATTGATTACTTCAGTACTTACTCCCCTAAAGTAGATTTAAAGTGATTGATTACTACAGTACTTACCGTACTACCTCAAGTCATCAATTACTTTATTGCTTGATTGTAGTTATTTGGGTACTTTTACTACCTAAAGTAATCAATTACTTTTGTGCTTACTTAAGTTCCAAAAGTAGATAGATAGATAGATAGATAGATAGATAGATAGATAGATAGATAGATAGATAGATAGATAGATAGATAGATAGATAGATAGATAGATAGATAGATAGATAGCATTTGGGTGAAATTTCAGCTTCCTAGTGTTTTCTTTTAACGTTTTCTTTTAATGGTTTCCGTTTATTGTGAAATGCCTGGGATGTATGTAAAGATCAAAGACTTGGACAAAATATAAATACACTCTAAGTATACGTGAGAATGGATGTCCAGAATTGGAAAAGACGTATAAATCCGTCTTTGGGATTGAATGAATTCAAATGTCACATCTTCCTCAAGTTCCTTCATGTAACCCTTATTTGAGAAGAGAAACTACACACTTAAAATGTCAAAAATGGATGACAGCGAGACAAGGGAATATTTCCACCCATCCAGTGAAACGGAAGTTCACGTGCCGAGGACGAATTAGTGCCATTTTTTTTCCCAATTTTATTCCATTAAAGATGATGCCATCAGTTTCCCTCTGCTGCGATCAATCTCTTTAAGTGTGTCTTCGACTTTCCATTTGGCTGTCACTTCGCATCGCCGTCTTGTCTCCGAAGGAGCCGACGGAAGCGGAGTGGGAGGAGCTTGTGGTTGAGGTGTCACAATGAAGCGGAAGCGCCAGTTGACGCCTTTCATGAGGAGAAAACTATCATTTAGAATTCCTACGCAGTCTTCCACTATAATGAATCACGTAGTAATGACTAGTTTAAGTATTGTGTATGTTTAAGTTGTATCTCTTGTCAGAGAGACTATGCATGACAAGTTTAGCCTGGGTTGTTAGCGGAGGTTACGGGGAATCCACACAAACACACACGAAAGAATGAAGAAGATATTGTAAGTCATATATTTATTAGGGAACCCATCTAGGGAGTGCCATTGACATCAGTTTTCGCGTCATCTTCCAATTAATTTGCCCATAATTTGAAAAGAAAAACGTACTGTTCATGCAATCCTTTAAAAAGCATTAAATTAGTTAAGACTTTTGCAACAGTGTGTCAGCATTGTTATATATATATATATATATATATATATATATATATATATATATATATATATATATATATATATATTTTTTATTTTTTTTTTTTTTTTTTTTGGGGGGGGGGGGGGGGGGGGGGGGGGGTCTGGATGATGTGAGCGGAATGGACAAAAATTAAGGAGATGTTCGGCCCAGAACCGTGTCAGTTTTCCCTGGTTGGGATGGGCTTGCCCGATGGAACCGTGCTGGATCTGAACATGAAGCTCGTGGAAGACCGAAAAAGATGATTTGTGGCTCCAGTAAGGACGACAAGGAAGCAAATGAATTTATCGCGGTCGTTTTTGATTTGACGTGCTTGTTCCCGTGTCTTATTTACAGTTCAAATCGAAGGCAATCCATGACCATGCATTCCACTGGTTTAGCTTGTTTGAACAATATGTCACTTTTTATCTGTCCAGAAACAAACAAAAAAAAAAATTAAATGTGAGCTTCTTTGGAGAAGAATCAGTGATTGAAGATTGAAGATTATGTTTTGACCAAGGGAGGTTGTTACAACCATTCTATAAATAATGATGATTTAAGTTTAGATGACGTCACAGTATATGATGTGTGTAGTGTATATATATATATATATATATATATATATATATATATATATATATATATATATATATATATATATATATATATATATATATATATATATATAAAACCTTACAATAAGTACGATAATGTATGCATAATGTCAGCAATATTTTAAAATACACAGCGAATACAGTGGCAAAAAAATTGCTTTGTTGTAAGAAAAAAAACGAATTTTTTACAAACACGACATAAATCAAATTTCTTTCATTGTTGGTTATTGATAAATTAATGTTGTTTTCTATTTTATGATACTCCACACACATGCACATAACTGGGATTGACTTGTATGTTCACTTTTTTGTTTGGGAAAGTTAATGAAATCTAATTTAAGGTGAAATCGGAGTTATGCTCGTTTTAGCAACGTGTTTGATTCTAAATTATGTTTGACAATATCTGATCTAAATAAAAAGAAGTTCTTGTGTTTCAAAACTTAAAAGCCTGCGTGGCGAAATATTTCGCTTATTTTTACTAAAACAAAGTTCATCTTGTACACTAAGTTGGGAGACATGAAAAAACACCTAGCACGTTATATTTAAACAAAGCATTTTTCCAAAAGCAAAATAAAGACGATAACTACGTTGGAAAATCTGGAGATATTCAACTTGTGTTAACTTTAAATCCATAACCGGGAAATGGTAAATGATTTATTTAAAAAACAAAAACGACGTTTTACAACGAGAAAACGTATCATTTGTCATTTTCACAATTTACTTTACGAAAGTATTCAACGTGCAGCATTTTCATTTCTATTCCACGCCAAATAATCCTGTCAATGTGTCTTGTTGGTCCGGAGCGCCATTTAGTGGTTAAAGTTAAAAAAATAAATAAATAAAAGCTTGCCGTATGACTTGGTTGTATCTCCTCTTTGAAATAATCCACTTATTGAACTGATTTCAACCTGTTTGTTTTCTTTCTTCGACTTTCTTCGGAAACAGCGCAAAAGTGAAAGTAAAAGAAACACATCGTTCTTGTTTTCCCTTTGATTCGACGAAAGTTTGCACACACACGTCACAAAGTCAAATAAACTTGCGTTTCGGTGCATGACGAGAATCCAAAGCGTTTTAGCCCCCCAAATCCGTTTGGGGGCCTTAATAGCCTAATTGGGGCCGACCTAGTCAAATTGATACAATAACATCCCAACCTTCTGTGCGTGTGTGTTTCCATTCTAATGATTTTTTTTTCTTTTTCGTTTTTTTTTCAAGTCGCGGAGAAGCAGAGGAAATATTACATGAAGACTTGATTCGTCTTTGGAGCACTTTTGTGCGTCTCGCTCCTGAAGGGAGTTTGAAAACATGTCACCTCTCATTAGCGATGTCCAAGTCCACTCCTCCTCCTCCTCCTTCTTCTCCTTCTTCTCCTCCTGCTGCTGACTGCATGCCTCCCATCGAATTTATTTGCGCTCAACCAGTCGAAATTTTAGAAACGTGTGTAAAAGTGTTTTTCTTCATTTATAACGCTGAACTCCATATTTTGCGTTTTTTTTAATGTTATTTTTGGGGGGTTTCTTAACGCATAACACTATAGTATTTTTTCCTTTCATTTTCAATTAATAACAGTTATTTAATAAGCCCCTTTGCGCCCCCTAAAATGTACTACTGTACAAACAGTATTTAGTCTCAGCCGAAACAAAACAGAATTAAATTTACACTTTGATTTACCTGAACGTTAAACTTGCGTAAATAATAATGTTCATGTTGGAAGAAAGTATACTTTTGAAAAAAAATGTACTCGACAAAATCTACTGTGTACTTTAAGTGCAATCGTTCAAAAATGTGGTCAAGTATTAAGCAAATCACGTTTTTTTAATCGTCCTAAAAGTAAGACGTGTTCGTGCACACATGCTGTATTATGTTCAGTTTTCTGTCACTTTTGAATAGAGGAAAATAAGCGAATATGTTTTCTATAATAATAGTGTGTTTTAGTCTTTGTACAATTTAATCCAGATTTGAAATACTTTCCCATCAGTATAATTATAGTGTGATTGTGCAAGTAATCTATATTCTTAAGCGTATATCTTAATCGAAAATTGGTAAAAGTGGTCTTTTTATATATATATATATATATATATATATATATATATATATATATATATATATATATATATATATATATATATATATATATATATGCTGTTCCCTCGCTACATCGTGTTTCAGATATTGCTTCACTCTATCGCGGATTTTCATTTATGCTCAAAACTTTAACTTTAATTAAAAAAAAAGAGCAAACCTCTTCTACATGCATTTTAATTCATGACCATATCTGTTTCAAGTTTACTTCCCTATTTTCTTCATATTTTTTTCATCTAAGTTGGATCAGTCGAACAAAATGTTTATTTTTATTTTTCTTACAAAAGAAACAAAGTAAATAGGAATAAAAGAAAACAAACGCTTCATGACAGATTTCGCTTTTTGTTCCGGGCAAGTATCCCCGCGATAAACGGGGGTTATAGTTGATATCATGATAATCAAAATCACTAGTATGCCCATCCCGCTTACTAGCTAGCTTTTTTGCTAGCTTTGGAAGAGGACTACAAATGAGGATGCCCTAAGTTCTCCGCATGTCAGTGACGAGACCGCTGTCGCTCCATTTTCAAGCGAGTCATCAATTTGCATCTCCCAACACCAAAAAAAAAAAAAATGCCTTAACGATGTTTATTTTTGTGTGTGTGTGTTTTTTACTGCTGCGGCGGTGAAGATGCGAGAAGGGTGCGAGCTGCTGGCGGCCGCTGAAATCAGAACGGCTTCTTCTCCATCTCGCTTTGTGTGTGTGTGTGTGTGTGTGGGGGGGGGGGGGGGGGGGGGCGTGTTGACGTGAGGAAACATCTGCTGCGTCCAAATCGAGAGCGATGACTGAAATTATATGCAGACGCGGAGGCCTGCCAGCCCTTGTGGCTAATGTCATCACAAAGGAGAGCCTCCTCCTCTTATTAAAAAGAAATGCGCTCAAAGCCTCGACATGGAACTTCTTAAAGCCGCCTGACCTAACGTCTTGTCACTGACACATGTGGCCAAAAGTATTGGGACACGTCAACTCATCGATGGGAATCGTTTGTTCAGAATGGCGTGCATTCGTGCGAGGTGACGTCACAATCTCCCAAACGTGGAGAGATGGGCTTCGCGTGTCAAGTGACAGTCAGAATTTAGCTGCAAATGGCAATGTCCCAATACGATATCGATATCGGATACCTGTCATGAATATTGGTATGCAGCCAAAATCTCTGAAATTAGCACCCGTATCACTTGAGTAAACTTGATTCTTATTTGGCTTTTCAACGAGTGTTTTTGTATCTCCGATCCTTCGTATAGTAATACAATGTATGAGTATTAATTTTATAAATATTTATAGTATTCGTCATACAAGATTTTTTAGATAAAAGTCAAGTTTTTGTCCAATAAATTCAAGTGTAAAGTGCAATTGTCAAACGACTTTTTGACCTCTTGTCGGATAGCAGTCAATTTCACCCCCAAAATAAAACAAAATAAAAAAAAAAAAAAACGTGTTGGGTCTACAAACAAGTTTAATGTCTTGTTATTGACTTATTGTCTTATTGTTGGATATCAGTCGATTTCACCCCCCCCAAAAAAAATAGTGTTGGGTCTACATACAAAAAACTCCAATATTAGCATTCATATACACAAAAATTGAGAATGTACGTAAACGCCAATCGTACATATTTTTTTTTATTCCAAAGGGTATCTTTTCTTTTTTATTGACTTTATTTGGAATTTATTTCATTATTAATGATTTAAGTGCCGTCCATTCTCATGTTTGAGGTCGATGTACGTCAAAAGTTTGAAATAAATGCGTCATATTTTCTTTGAATATAGTATCATTTGAGCAGCACCTTCTAACAACAGGAATAATATTGATGCTGATATTGGATTGATATCGAATCGTGATATCGGTGCGTTGCAAATGAAAAAGTTATATCTTGGCCTCTAGCTGCAAATTTTACTCTGTGCATGCTTCTTGGGATTCGAGGCTGCCTCAGGGCAGTGTGCACCCCCCCCCTCCCCTCCACCTCACTCCACTTGAGTGAAAATGAACATTTTAAAGGTGGGGGGGGGAGGGGGGCACATTTCACCTGGTGGCTTTTCACCGGGCGACAGCAGCTCAGTAAATTGGAAGCAGAGTGAGTGGGGGGGGGGGGGGGGGGGGGGGGGGGGGGGGCATCACGGGAGCCAGTGAGGCTTTCTTTTTTCTTTTTTAGGTGGGGGGGGGGGGGGGGATTTGGACGTTGCAGTTGTTATTGTAAGCATAATAGCCACATCCCGGGCTGCGTGACGGCGCGTCACTGGCGATGAGCGTCAAGACGCCAGTCACAAAAAGTGTTGGGCGGCTCCGAGCTGTGACACTGACACAGTCCCGTCCCCCCCCCCGACCCCCCCATAATTGCGCATGCTCGTCACAGATCGTTGATCATCTCTTCCTCTGCACTATCAAAATGACGACCTGATTTTTAGCTTTAATTTGGAGGCCTTAACTAAAACACAACTTTTTGGATATTCTTTAGATCGCCCTTTTTTTTAAATTATAATCTGATTATTATTGTTATTAGTAGTAGTGGTAGTTGTATTATGTGGTCCCAGTTGTACTATGATTATAATTGATATGAATATAGTATTACTCTTGTTATTAGGAGCAACACTACGAGTAGCTTTATTTGTTTAACAGTATGACCATTGTTATTAGTTGTAGTAAGGGGAATAGTTTTAGTTATGAATTGAAGTTGTAAATACAGTGATTATTAGTTATTATTAGTCAACAGTTGAAATAGTTACTAAATCTCCTTATATCAATATACTTGTGATAATATTATTATCAGTAATGGTAGTATTTGTAATGGTAGTAATAGCAGGCCAGTTGTAGTAATGGATGCATTTTTTTATTAATGCAATAATAGCAAAATTGTGATTATCATCGATGGTGATAGTATCAGTACAAGTGGAAGATCTATTTTTATTACTGTTTTGTGAGGCGTATTGCAGTTATTATTATTAGTGGTAATATTAATAGCCGTTACAATATTTGCTACAGCCTTTATTCAAAACAAACAAACAAAAAAAATCAACCAATATAGGGCATTTATTTAGGTAGCCATCCGAGCTGAACCTGCATTTTAATCATGTTCAAATTCAAGAGGATTTTTTTCATATGTCGAATCCTTTTAGTTACACTAAAAAATATATTCACAGTGCATTCCAGACTAGACTATTTTCAACGTAATGCAATGGCTGTTTATTAAAACAACAACAACAACAACAGAGTAGTTTGGGATATGGTTCATTAATGTAAATATTGTGTACGTAATGTAATTTGTTGCGGAGTGTATCTAGATTTCCAGCTAATACACTTTTTCAACTTTTCTGGAATCTTATCCCATTCAATATACAGTACTCTGCAATAAAAGTGCGATTTTTATTTTTTTTTTAAAGTGATAAACTAGCGTCTCGGTACCATGTTGGCCAACTGCATCTCTTGATTCACACTGCCTCCCTGTGGACAAATTGGGTATAGCATCAACACGCGTTCCACTTACAGGAGAAAGTGAGTAATTATTGTTTTATTCGATAAAAATGCAACGAAATGGCTGAAAAAATAAATTAATTAACTTAAAGCAACTTTATTTTTAATGCTTTTTGGTGATTTCAGTATCCACCTGTAGTCATGTCCACTTTACCATTATACAATCAATATTATTTTTGGTTTAAATATGTAACTATTAGAGAGCATTGAAAGGTGTGTTTCACATTGTATAAAATGTCTCTTCACCAATTGAAAAAGTGTTTTTTAATGAACAAAATTAGAATTAAAAAAAAAAAAAGACTGCTTCGGTTCCAAACTGTCCTTATTTTCTCGGTTCATTGCAAACAAATTTTAGCCAACACATGCACGTGTTCATAAGCATCGTGATCAAATCGAATTTGACGCTAAGATGATAACATCAAACCGCTTTAATTTGACAATTTTACACTAAACAAAATAAAAACGACAGTTCAAAGCTACCAACAAAGATACTACTACACAATATAAGGAAAATAAAATGCTGTTGTGTCTAATGATTAAATAGAATAATTAGCTCAAACCACCGCCTGTGTTGATGAACAAAAGGCCTCTGGGAGGAAGAAAAAAAAAAACACTGCGGTTGCTAGGCAACCCTCATACAGGAGTGTATAATCGCCCAGTGGCTCTCCATCGGAGAGGGTTGAGTCACAAGTGTGTGTCGTGCTGGGGTGTTGTGTTTGACAGCTGCATCAAACATGTTTCCTCTTGATAATTAGGTCAACTGATGAATGGCACAATGAAAGAATGAGCGTGGAGAGGCCGCGTTTTACATCTCAGAGGCGTTGATAGGCCGGCCCGAGTGAGCGATGGCTCGTATGTCGCTACGCCACCCACAAAAAAAAAAAAAAAAACCTCGAGGGCCGATTGTGAAGCGCCTTGAAACATGTTGCACATGTTTTATTGTCTCGTCCGGGAATAATTGCGGCAGTCTGCGATGAGTTGGATTTAGCGCATTAATGGGATTGCTTTGGACGTCAGGGATGTAAAAGACAAACATAAAGCAGTCTAGTCACTCTACAAACTTATCATTTGGACCATTGCTAATTGCAATCTTTGGCTTGAAAAAAACACTAAGAACATTTGTTTATGTGTTGCAATGTGTTAATCTATAAATAATAATAATAATAATAAATACTTAAGATTATTTTTCAACAGCTTTTTTTCATAGGAAATGAGCCTGAACCCACTTTGAATGCGACCAAAAAAATCCTTGATTCCTCCACCAATTACTAACGGAAAAATGAAGCCTCATAAAACACTTGTGTCTGTGTGTGTGTTTTTTATTACTCCTCTCAATGGGGGTCTTGGTTTAAAACTAAAGGCTTGTGCAATGAAAAGTGATAAAATAATGACTAAAAAGTATCACAGATCGCACCATAATGTGCGCTTTTGTGAAGTCCCGATATGACGTAAAATTCCAATACAATAAAACTGAGAACGCTACAGTACAGACCATGGGCGCAACATACTCTTGTCCAGTAGGTGGCGGTACGCATCTAAACTTTGCTTGCATTCGACCAATAACTGAAAGGGGAAGAAGAAAACTCCACCTACACCGCCATTTTAAACACCTTGATTAAGCGACCTGCGACAAATACTGGTAAAATAAAAATATGTACTGTGATGTTTTTACACTCACGTTCACAAAGTTACGTATTCGGTTGCTAATATAATGTGTTTTTTTTCTATAGAACTATAATTGAAGTAAGTTTGGAGTTGGAAGAGGTTCTCTGTGGACAAGTGTTCAGAGTTGTGTTGGAGACTGATGAGCGTTCCTAAACCAGGTGAAAACAAGTTCAAAATTTCAACCCGTTTGTGACAGTGACAGTGTGTAATATTTAGACCGTTTTTCATTAAAAACGAATATATTAAATGATTGTAAATTTCAAAAACGTTCAAATGAATGTGTCCTTAATGGCCAACAGTGTGTTTTAAATATAATCATAGGTTTAGTTATCGTTAAATTATATTACATGGGGGGTGGCACTTTTCTGGAGGCGGCCATGTTTGTTATAGCTACGGACAATGGTAAATGCAGCCGTAATGGTCTAAATCTTACACACCTTTACCTTTATAAAGAGGTAAAAGATCAAGAAAAATAAAGTAAATCTGTAATAAATATGGATATAAGTGAAAATCCATGTAGTAGATATGAAGTTGCATGTTTTTTTTATGTTTCTGTCTTCCAACACACCTGATTCAAACGATCAGCTCATCAGCAAGCTCAGCGGAAGCCTAATAATGCTCCTTATCGTTTGAATGGTGCGTTGGGGATGGAAATATAAAAAAACACGCAGAATAGCCGCCCTCCAGGACCGAATTCAGATATCCTTGGAGTAGAGGAAGTTACGGTCATAAATAAAAGTCAGCAGGAGAGTAACCCAACCACGCAGTGGAAGAAATGTATTTTTACAACGGCAAAATTAAAATACGCAAATGTCCCCCGTCTCAAGTTTACATGGTAGCACCGCGATGGCGGTTCAACATCTAAGCTATCTTGTAGATGGCATCGAGGATAACGCAAGCTAACGCCTCTCAATGCCTATTGTTCCCAAGGCACTGCCGATGTTTGGAAAGGTCTGATTGAGTCCCGGGCGGGATTTGCATTTGCAAGAAGAGGCCCCTTAAAAAGACAGATTTTGAATGCAGCGCACAATAGCTCCTCCTCGCAGCCATTACCTCCTTCAAAGACGCCATCATGTAAACTTTGCATCGAGGCTTGAGATCTTTTAAAGTGTGTTTACCACAGATGTGTCCAAACTAGGGCCCGGGGGACATTTGCGGCCCTCCGTCCACATTTTTGCAGCCCATATGCTAAAAAAACGCTTTGACGGTTTATTTAAAATAAACGAAAAGTCAACTTTTAGGAGCTTTTCACCATGCATTTTTAAGCATTTCTTGCTTATTCTGCGCTCTCGCAGCGCCATTGACGATGCATTTATTTAAAAAAAAAAAAAAAAAAACGTTATAAAGTGCTTACATTTATTTATTAAAGTACCAAAAGAAATTGGTTAGTTTAATGAAAGTTAATTACTGACCCTAAAATTTTAAGTTTTTACTTAAGTACAACTGTTATTTTCGGCACTAAAATACTAGTATTTTAACACCTAGGTGATTACTTTGCTAAGTAGTGAATTACCTCAAGTCCTATTGTGCCTACTTTTAGATACTTAAGTTCCAAAAATAAATACTTTAATGCATAAAGTAATTGATTCCTTTCATTAGATTCTGAAATAATTAATTGCTTTGGTCCTTATGTACTAAATGAATCAACTAGTTTAGATATTTTTAAGTACTAGTAGTTCAACTACTACACCGCAGGTCAACTTTACTACACTAAAGTAGCAAAAGTAATCGATTACTTTAAATGCATAAACTTTGAACGTTTTTCGCAATTGATTCTTTTATTAAGTGTTTGAATTTTATTGATGTAAAGTGTATTGAGACCATGCAACATGGTGATTTTAGGAAATTTTAGGTATTTAACTAGATGTGTACCTCCTTGCATTATTTTTTTTCATGTTTAATGGGTTAAAGTAAATATATATATAAGTCCTTTATGTCGTTCTATTTTTCTGTATGCGGCCCTCGTTGGAAAATGTTTGGACACCTCTGTGCTGCTTGTTCCAGTTAATTTGCTCTTAATTAGGAAATAAAACCCTACCGTTCCTGTCACAGCATTACAAACTTTAATTTGCTGATACCGCTAGAAGTCCTGTAAAATACCTCACGTACACCCCCGAAGTTCTTTGACGTACCCCCAGGTTTTTTTTTCGGAACTGCTGCTTCAAATCAGTCACTCAAATTACCTGTTAAATGTCAGCGTGTTCTCAAGACTCCGAGTCAGCACGCAGGTGTTGGGCCACCGCCGTTTTTCACCTGCAGTGCACCTTGGCGCGTATTCAAGGCAAATGTGCCGCAGGGCCGCGCATCATTCTTCATCTCTCACGCGGCGTTTGATGACTGTGTTAAACATGTCCTTACAAGGCTCTCCTGCAAAGCCTTCACACCTCGCTCGGGCCTCCCTTTGTCAGACGTTCGTCTGTCTTCGCCTTCTGGTGCTCCTTTCATTTTTTTTTTTTTTCACGGGCTTGCAAATATTTCTGGGTGTGTATATGTTGGACCGGGAGTCATTACATAACCCTCCACCCTAGGTGGAACGAAAACAAATTAATTGCTGCCGACTTCTTTCCTTCATTGACCCAGTTCGTTGCCGCAAAGCTGTCGGCACCTGCTTTCCAATGACAGCAAGTACATTCCTAACTTTTGTTAATATCGCCTCGAGATACAAGTGACCGATTGAAGATTTTTTTTTTTTTGAGATCCAAGCAGTCATTCCACTAATAAAAGACGGGGTGTGACAGTTATTTTAGCTCAGGGGCCGCATGGGGGAAGATCTATTCTCAGGCTAAAATTCATGCTATATAACTTAAAAACAATCAATTATATTTTGATTATTGCTATGCGCATTGGCCTGCTCTCAACTCTTTGCAAAAAGCGGGGGTTAAATTTAAATATATATCTCACATAGCATTTAAATAGCTAACATTTTCTATTATCATTTTATCCAAAAGGAATTGCATGTCTTCAGTCTAACAAATACAACGTTTAGCCTAGCTAGCTTAATGCTACACTTATTACGAAACACCACACACATCATCCACTCATTTTTTTGTCCAATTTTTTTTCTATGCCATTTAAGATGTCTTTCAGCATTTTTTTTTCTTCCACATCATTCTTGCAGTATTTTAGCAGAGACACTCCTGGTAGCGTGAAAACAAAGTTGCCATACCGTGTTGAATTCCAATTGCAGTTAAATACATAAAGTAATTGATTACTCTGGTAACTAAGTACTCAAGGTAATTACTTGAAGTAATTTCGTGACTTGAATACTCAAATACCTGCCATTTTTACGCCCTTCCTTTAGCAAAAGCCTAAAAAAAAATCTTTATGAACAAATATCAAGTCAGACATGATTTTTTTTCATCCAGAAATGTAGTGGATACAAAAAAAAAAAAGCTCAGCGTGGGCACAATTATGAAAAAAAGTTTGAGGACTGCCTTTGATTCATTTGTCACTAGTTGTGACCAACAACATGAAAGCTCTCAGTGGTGTGACCCTTGACCCCTGACCTCTCGCACATTGTAACATTGGCACCTTATGATCTGTACCACCCACAGCGTCCCGAGCCTTGAACCCTCCCTGACCCGGCAGCCAGAGGCCCCCGAAAACCCGCATCACCTCCGATTGCCGTGACAGACGCCAGTGGATGCCGGAAAGAAAAAAAAAAAAGAAAAAAGGTTACCGTTCCTGCTGACTTCAAGGCAGTGCGGTGTGGCGTTACGGCCGCCAGCTGCCTTCACTTTATAGGTACAGTCAAGGTCATCTGGAGTATGGCTTGCAACACCCCAAGACGGACACAGTACGTACATATATAAAAAGTATAGAGTGTATTTAATAAAACCTTGCCTTCCTTTTTTCCGCATGCCCAGTGATCTCCTAACTGTAGTACAGAGGCCTTTTTTGACACAAATGTTATTTTCTTGCGCAGCAAAGTACACACAGGGCAGCTAATATACCCGCAGCCCCTGCACAGCTCTCTCACTCGCAGCCACGAGTATGCTGTTTCTAAGAGTCGTGAAGAGTTGTTGCCAAAACGCCCTTATATACCGTAATCCGCTAAATATACGACGCATAATGAAGGCCAAAGGACTGGAAAGATTTTTTTATTCAATACCATTTGAAGAAGATTGATCTGTCAACAACGAGCTGAGTTTTGGCGCACAGATGTGCATTTTTATATCAACCGGATTCTCATTTACTACAATAATTACCATAACGGGACAAGGGCTGTTAGCTGCCAGTGCCTGTTGCAGCTTACAGCAGCTTGTGTTAGTTGAGGTTGCGACAGCGTTATTTTCAATAAAAGAAGCGAGCAGGCTGAACCACCGTCCGAGTCCATCCTTGTTTACGCACAGGAATATTACTAAAGCCGGGAGGATCATGTAAAAGTTATGATAACTTCAGGTGATTTGAGTAAGAGTGGCAAGTTGTGTGCACTGCTTAGCGAACACAAAGTATTCCAATTGACTCGTTTATTAATTGCGGTCTTTCGGCATATAAATACAATCATAAACTTGGTGGAAAACCCAAGCTATTTATGGGTAAAATGAACTCGAGCTGCGTCGTGAGTAAAAAAAAAAAAAAAACTGCTTCAAGCGTGTTCAATGTTACACCTGGCGCTACGTTCACTGGCCGTTCACAGTGTGGGAAATCTTAAAAAGACTTAACTTTATATGCAACAATAATTACAGCCAAACATAATTTACAGCCATGAACACAAGAAATTATGACTTTATTCATTAAGACTTTAGAGGTTGAGTTTTTTATTCTGTTCTGATATAGTTTTTACACTGTTTCCAAAATGTAGGTGCGTCTTATACACAGAAAATACCAGAATTTAATTGCAAAATTAAGGATGCATCCTCTGCACAGCTGCGTCCTATATTTGGAAAATTACGGTCATCCATGACTCTGTACTTGAACCCAAATTTGCGACGGAACAAGATCGAGTATCAACAGGCTGTTAGACTGCAAGTGTTATTGCAGTACATTGAGTAGGCACTGCTGTAAAGCGATGATTTTTTGGGGGGAAAAATAAGAAACGTGAAACGATGGAGTCGTATTTACCTTTTAACAGCAATAATCTGCGTTTATTCTTCTCGAACTGTTTGTTTGTAACCATTGAAGTCAGCAGTCCAGCGCTACTAAAGTATATTTTTTACTAAGTGCGGTAGTTGTAATTTATGGGTGTATGGTTTGAAAATGAAATATCAAGCTAGCATATATTTACGAAAGTGAGTGTACTAAAGCACTTTCGAGTGTCTCTCCATTGTATATTTTCAACGTGCCCCCCCCAAAAAAAATAACCTCTTACGCGAGGCCTTTTCCTTTTCTTCGGTAGAAAAACGCCAGCGACCTCCAATTCTTTGCGTCGTTAATGCCCGGAGCGACGGCGGCCTTGTCTCGCCTCGTATTGCCCGCGTGCCATTTGGCCGCGGCCGAGTCGCGCGCCCCTCCAACGGCCGTGCGCTGAAACGCCGTTTGCAGACAACACAATGCCGCCATTAGCCGGGCGGCTCCACAAGTGACCCTTCACTGGCTTTTTAGCCTTCAACCACTCACTCTTTTTTTTTTTTTTTTTGGAGGCCGCCGCCTCCGAGCGACTTTTTTTTTTTTAATCTGCTTTTCCTCTCTACCGTATTCTGTCCAAATGTTTTTTTCGCCCCTCAATCAATCGGCTCGACCTTCACGTTGGCTGTGCTCGCTAATTCGAACCCAAAAAAACCCACGATTGGAGTTTTGAAGTGGCTCCTCAAATGTTGGCATGTTTTCGGGACATTAACATTAAGGGCGAGCGGTCTTAATCTTCCTGTTAGGGTTCTGGGTCGAAATGACCCACTTTAAGTTTGCTTTTCGCTATCAAACTTAGCACTATCAGACAATAAAAATGCATCTGGGTCAAATTGACCCATTTGTTTTGCCATGAAATTCTTTACCAACAGATAGTGAAAATGGTTCATTTTGAAATTTTCAATGAAAATACTTCACGTATGTTGCAGTCATTTAAATTAATCTGGGTTAATTTGACCCATTTTTAAAGTAGAAGAACTACCTGTGAAGCTGTTTTTTGGGCCTTGAAAATCTTAAAATTGCTCATTTTGAATTTTAAAATTTTCAACAAAGATTAGGTAACATTGACCCATAATTTTGTCATTTTCGGTAAATTACACATTACCGAAGTCGTTAATAAATTCCTCAAAAAAAGTATTTGCATTGACTACTGCGATTCATGAGCAATAATTTATTTATTTTTTTTTGTCAGGTCAAACTCGCCTATTTCAAAGTAAGAACGAATGGGACGCTAGCTAGCTTTTAGCGAGCTTGCTTTCCCTCGCTAAAATCAGTCCATTTGCGCCCGAGTTAAGTATTTTTACAATTCTGATGGCCTGTCACATGGAAAAGTGTAGTGTATTTTATTCAAAATTTACGATGAAATCTGCACATGTACTAAAACTGCTATTCATTTTTTTCCTTTGTATTTTTCAGCA